>NW_021319302.1:0-3587 GCF_001605985.2 Dendrobium catenatum | reverse complement strand
ATAAGATTTCCCCCTATTGCTTGTCGAAATATAAGATATTTTATAACCCTGAGAAATTGACAAGTTCTAAATACCTGGTTAAGTCTTTTTGCCTTGACATGTTGTGCATTCTTGTGGCAAAAATTTAGCCCTATCTGGTTTCTGACCCATGGTTTTTCATTCCCACTTGGTGTTTGAGAATGAAAGCTATAACAAATTTAATTCATCCTCCATTGGAAGAACTTGGCTAAAATGGAATTTTTTTAACATCTCTTTCTTCCCCTCCTTCATATCTTCTTAATTTATCCATGGCTCCCTCACCTCTGGTTCTTCTCTTGCTGTCTTTCTCTTTGTGGTTTAAGCTACTAACTCTCTGCACGAAAGAAAATCTCTTTGGCAGCAAATTTCTACTCTTGCCTCCAACATATCCTCTCCCAGGATAATTATGGGAAACTTCAACTATTGTAGGTTGAGCATGAGAAATTTGATGGCATCCAATCCACTTTAGTAAACTATGCGAACTCAGTAAAGTTATGTTTAATGTTGGAGTGCATTATCTTGCTTATGTTGGTTTATTTTTATACATGGTACAATCAAAGGGTGGATAGTCCTATCCATATCAAATTAGATAGAATGCTGGTTAATGATGCTTGACTGGATATACTCCCTTTATTTTATAGGCGTTGAGGCCCTTCTTTGTTATGATCATTCTACTTTAGTGCTCTCCACTTCCAATTTAGCTTCTAAGAAGCATATTTCATTTTAAGAACTGGTGGATGATTTTGATAGCTTCTGAAAAGTCGTAACAACTGCTTTCTCTTCTTATAATTCTAGTAACCCTATTGCTACTTTCTATGCAAAGCTGTAAAAGCTCAAACTCATAATTAAAGGCAAGAACTGGAAGTTTTCTTCATTCATTTTCTCTGTAATTCAAAGGCTCAAATACAAACAACCTTGATACTTACTTTATCTTTACCACAACCCTAGGAACCT
This sequence comes from Dendrobium catenatum, assembly GCF_001605985.2. NCBI lineage: Eukaryota > Viridiplantae > Streptophyta > Magnoliopsida > Asparagales > Orchidaceae > Dendrobium > Dendrobium catenatum. Next base: position 2,615 of record NW_021319302.1, on the reverse strand, counting down.
ACCCTGAATTCTGTTCTCAAACAAACTAAATCCCAATTGGCTTCTCTTCAACTTTCTTGGTCCTCCTAGCTAATTCAGGGGGCTAACTCTAAGTGGCTTTTATATGGGGAGGATAACCTTGATTTTCTTTAAGCTAAGATTAGGTCCAGAAGAAATTCAAACTTTGTTAAGGAAATCTCCACTTCCTTGGGACATTCATTCCTCATAATGACATTGATTTTTCCTTTATTAGGCACTTCAAAAACCTCTTCAACTCCTCTAAGCCTATTCATGGTCTCTCCCACAACATTCCATGTGGAAACATAACTCCCCTTAATAATATTGACCACTTGAGCTGCCCTATCAAAAATGAGGAAATTAAAGTAGTGGTCTTCTCCACACCTTCCTCTTCTATCCCAGGGCCTAACAGATTTACAATTGAGTCCAATAAACTCTGTTGGGATATCATTGGGCTGCAACTTTGGAATGCTATCAAAAACTTCTTCAACACTTCCCAGCTCCCTAAATGTGCTAAGGTTACTGTTATCTCCTTAATTCTAAATGCTCTCATGCCACAAATATCTTAGATTTTCATCCTACTCCCTTTGCAATTTTTTCTATAAAATCATTGCAAAGATTCTGGCTAAATAGACGAACTGTATCATGCCTCACATTATCCACCAAACATAAGCTAGATTCACTTCTAAAAGTACATCCACGGATAATATCTTACTTGCTTCTAAGCTCTTAACGGACTTCAATATTTCTGCTAATATGAATTATTTTTTTGCTAAGTTCGATGTTTCCAAAGCTTTTGACACAATATCTCATGATTTTCTAATCTCTACGTTGGAGCAAAAAGATTTTCATGCTTTTTTCAATAAATAGATCAAGATTAGTATTTCCAATGTGTATTTTTTTATATGCATTAATGGAGCTCTTGAAGGTTTCTTTTATTCTACTTCCAGTTTGAGTCAAGGTTACCCCTTATCTCCCTTACTATTTTGTATTGTCATAGATGCTCTTTCTTGTTGTTTGGAAGCTCCCAACCAAGCTAACCCCTTCTCGGGTATTTCTTTCAATGGCAAAAAGCATAAGTCACCTATTACATGTTTAGCAAAGCCACAACCCAAAATGCTTCCTCTCTAAACTCCTGTAAAACCAAGTTTACAACCGCCTCTGGGCTTCATAGAAATCAAACAAAAAGCTCCATCCTCCTCTCTTCTAACTTCCCTGCTGCCCCTTCCATTTGACATACTCTTGGAATCTCTCAGGCCAACTCAGTTATTAAATATTTAGGCTTGTATATATCAGATAATAATTTTTCCTCTACTCACTTTCAATCACTACTGAGTAGGATTTCTACTCTATTTATTGGATAGAAAATTAATTTTTTTTCATTTTGCAAGGAGAATTAAATTCCTGAGGTTTACATCTTTAACACAATTGTTTAATGAATTAGAGGTTCAATTATACCCAAATCTTTTTGTAAAACTATTGGCAGGCTCTGAATTTTTATTTCATGGTTACATTAGGGGGAAAAACTTCGTATTATAACCTGACAAAACACCTGCTGCCCCAAAAATTTGTTGGTTTGGGCATGCCTAGCATACAATCTCTCTACTTTAGGTTTGGATGCTCTCTTATTTGGCGATTGATTTCACAAAACACTTTGCTGGTTAATTGGATTAATTACAAATATGACTCTCATTAGAAACCACCTGCTTCAAAAGCTTCTAAATTTTGGAAATTTATCTGCTCTATGGCTGTCAAGATTAAGGGTATCATTTTCCATCATGTTCCTTCCTCTGGCTATAATTTCTCTATGTATTGGAAACCCTGGTGCAACCATCACTCCTTACCTGAGTATTCTTCTTACACTTGAGGTGCGTCTGCTTTGAGTATTCTTCTTACACTTGGCTTGCATTATATGAGGGCCTGAAAACTTATTGATGAGGAAAATTGCCATAGCCCCCATCTGTTTTGTATGTCATAAGGCATTTTCCTGTATCTGTGTTTCTGATTAGGAAAAAAAATTTGGGAAGATAGGCTGAAGCCTTGAATTCTCCCTTTAGATTTATCGAAGTAATTAAATAAAAGCCATTAACACGTGTCAATCATCAAATATGAACAACGGATAGTTGCCACGGGCATCTTGCTGTGGCAGCAAGATAAGAATTCTCCAATAAACAACCATATCCCTCCACGTTAACTGCGCAAACGCAACCACGTAAATACAAGGCATTTTTTGTCATCCTAATATATAATTCTTCTACTCCCTTATCTTCATCGCATCATCACTAACTAACAAAGCGCAAAGCCTGCAACTGCGATCTCGGTAACAATCTCTCTGTTTCAAATTCCACATAACAATGTCAACCACAAAGGTAATATTACCGAACGATTCAAGTCTCATTTGACTTAAAGCCCAACACTGACGATTAATTTTGTGATTGAAAAACAGGAGGAGAGCAAACCTGCAGCGGCCGGGGCAGATCAGAGTGGAGAAAAGCGCCCCAATGAGAAGGTGATTGAGACGGTTGATTACAGGTCGCCGGCGGCTGCGGCGGATGGAGAGATCACGGAGAAGAGGCCGGTAGAAATTGTTCACGAGCTCCATGGTGGAGAGAAGGATA
>NW_021319301.1:457952-468956 GCF_001605985.2 Dendrobium catenatum | reverse complement strand
CGTACACATATTATTCTCTCAATGCCCATTACATTGAATGCTTTTAATATCATATCTACCTCTTTATCAACATTTCCATTAATCTCTCCAATAAAAACTCTTTTCTTCATAGTATCTTTGTTTAAAATTTCTTAGCATTCAAAAATTTATAATTTAGAACTCAATATCCAATTCTACTATTCCTTGGCTAAGACTTTCCACTACAATTTAATATTTATATCTCTCTATCAACACCAAGTTAACATGAGATACTTGCTCTATCTTGACTTGTTTTCTTATTAAACAATTTCTTTAAACTCGTTATTCTATAATAAATTACATATTCTATTTACCGACTACCTACATAATACCAAAGTTTAATCCGAATATCAATGAAACATATTTTTCCCCATAAAAATTTAGGGTTAAACTCTGGATTTCCAATATGATTATTTTTTATGTAGAATTTTAAAAAATTATTTGTGATGGGCTAGAAAGGTTATAATGTGAAATGTTATTAACTCTTATAAAGAAACTTTTGTTTTTTCGATATTAATAATAATTTTATTATACCGAGTTGAATGAGTTTATTATTATATTTTATTATATAGTAATTGTTATCATGGTTGTTGAAAACGAAAAGAATATGAGATTGTGCTTCTTAATTTCGGTTTCGTCTTAAAGTGAAAATTATGAAAGTCTTTATCATTAGCTATAGTATCCGAGAATCTAATGAGTTTAATGCTTATAATTTGATGTTTTCGCACAAAATGTATTTTCTAAGTTTTTTTACAATTATAAAATTCGAATAAAAATACTTATGATATGTCACTTAGAATTCTAGGCATATGATAGATTAAAGAATTTATGCTCAGGTGATTTGAGTATTTGTTTTTGATATGTAGTAGACAATATGTATGGTATATCATATTATGTCACTTAATGAGAGGAATTTAAGATCTTTAGCGACATGAAATTATTTTCAATGTTATATAATTTCTGTTTGTCTTATATTAGATGATTTATGAAATGTGGTTAGTACTATGATCTACGATTGTAAGGAAAGTGAGATGTTCCATATGCCTAATGCATCAAGGACATTGTTCATTTAGATTTAATACTCTCTTAGAAACGTGAACATATAAGAAGGATAATATAAGTATGAATTGCGTACTATGTAATTAGTTCATGAATATAATGACTTAGGTTTCAGATTAGATCTTTATTTATGAATTTGTATCATTAAAAGTGGTATTAGTTTTTGTTGGACTTTGAAGATACCTACATGCACTATTTAAAGCTTCTCAAGCAAATCAATTGAAAGTTCAACGCTTGAGCTCAAACAAATAGCACTTTCTTCACACAATATTCACAAGTAAAATTTATGAATAATGAAGTGCAGCTAAAATATACTTATAGAAAAAACTACACCAGAATGTTATAGGGTTCAGGTCTACTAACCTTTGACCTACGATTGCCACCCGGTAGTCCTCCGCTCCAAATGGAATATTCCTATAACAACACCTAGATACTTTTCTTTTTGCCCCTCATGGCATAGGCGCTTGAGAGCCTTACAATACTCCCTTTCACTAACCGGCTTGGCGTATGTCGATGAGGTCTCACCACTGTTTATCTACCTCGTGCACAACCTACTACCTTCTTGTTTTTCTCCTCCTCAGAGAAGCGTCCAGTGGCATACCTTTGAGTCATCGGATATAGAAAGCTTCTCAATCAGACTCCACTGTTGTCTCGTGCCAAAGCGGATGCTAAGATGACCGAAGATGCACAAATAGAGGCACTGTGTGATCTCCCTCTATACTATCCTTCGTTTCACCGATCTACTCATTCTATGACTACACATTTTCCTTCCTCTACCCCCTAAAACTTCTAAAGATCTACTCCCAAGATTCTCCTAATTCACGGTTCCTTTCTTTATTCCTCTCTCTCATCAAATGATTACAATTTTATACATAAAGATCCAAAATTCCTAATATCATAGTCAAGACTTTGTTCAATGGCACAGTAATATCGACATTGTACAGATAATGGTATGTATTAAAAACAGCTTTTGTCCTGAGTAGTGCTAGCTTACCTTCTATATTTCTCAAACCTGCTAATCACTTACTGGTTACGGATACTAATCGTACGGTGTCGAACACCTCAACTTATTGCTCACTATCCGCGTATCGAATGATGAGCAGAGCGAATCTATCAGATCGTTATCTCTAGTTCATTATATGCTCCGAATTTATCGTAATCCTAGCTGACATTACGATAGTCGTTTTCAAAATTGCACAGATATCCAATCGTCTGTGACATCTTGTACATTCTATATTCCATTACGAACAAAAATCTTACTTCGCGGCTCTTTTTCGTAGGAACACTGATACGAATCCGGCACTCAATGTCGTCTATGTTATCGAGTATGATTTGATATATCATTGATATACAAGCGACAAAACTGTCAGACGATACGGTTCGATCAGAAGTCCGTCTTATTATCGTAGGTCAAATCCGTCTGCAGGTACGATTTCAATTAGTAAATTAGCTTGTTATATCCACTACACGGATTAATTAAATTAAAATCGTCATCGAATCCCTTCTCTCGAACGGTGAAAAATATTAATTTGACCTGCTAGGTTTTGGATTTGGAAACATCGTACATCTATATTTCTACGCAACTATCACGAAATCGTTTTTATAGAGATAGTACGAAATAAAGTTTCTAGAGATCACAGAAGAACTTCTTTTATTTTAATCCTCTCCCCTGTGTGGTTGCCAGGATTGTCAGACTACATACAGTTGTGCAGAGCTCAAGGAAAATAAAAAATAAAATAAATAATATTTCAGACTCAACTCCTAATACTCTAACCAGTTCTTGAGTCTTCTTTTCTGAAGTAGCTTGTACTCTTCCTGACAATGTTTGTACACGACATAGCACAATAAATGACTATTAATAATGATAGATGCGGACATATTTGTCAATCATCAAACATCTCAAATCGTCATGTCGCAAATCTCCCTTTTTATAACAACAACAACATCAGCCTTATCACTAACGTAGGGCTACGACCTTTTTCCATCTTATGTCTATAAAAAGTCAAGTTCTCGTTTAAAACAATAAAAATCATATCCTATATTCTAACAGTTTTCTAGGTCCGCTACTATCTACATAATTTCAAATTCTATACTCACTATCCTACCGAGTCATGGAAGCCGCACGTTTATGAAACCATCTCCCCCTTTGAGATGATGTCAAATAATGTTTGTGTAGCATAAGTTTGAAAGCATATTATAATATATATTTATTTGTTAATGAAAAATACGAATAGACAGAAGAGATAAATGCACTTCTAATAAACAAATGAAACTACTACGATAAAAAAACTACACAACAATCTTCTCCTTGACAGCCAAAAGAAAGAAAGCAAATTTAAACAAGAAGAAAAAAACATACGTTTCAAAGAAGTCCTATTACTTGGAGTGGTTGGTTGTCTGAATATGAAGATTTTGTCAAAATCTATCATATTTGATCGATCGCGGTTAAGCGTCCCAACCATTGCATGTCAGTGGCCTTGTTGCTGATGTCTCTTGATGTGGTCGTTACGAGACTGAGTCGAATGTTGTCGAAACCTTCGACCAGAATCACGTGAGGATAACTGGTGCAGCTCGGTGGTGCTGCATCTCGTTCCGTGTCGGGATGTCTTGCTCCCGTGTTATCTCTCCTTTCGCCATCAAAGTACGTTCTCGCCTTCTTTGGAAGAAGAATACGGAAAGACATGCATCCGTATAAAATTTGCGATATTTATGTTTACCAGATCTGTTTATCTTTTTGTGTAATTAATTTTACAATTTCCCCTATATAGTTTGATCCTTTTTACGTTCTAGCTAAATGTTTTCCGCGAAGTAGTTTGATAATGCTTAATTGATTTATGAATGTATGTCAATGTAAAGCAATCTATTAGTCTCTCATGATGTGCTGTTAGTTTTCATGATAAGCTATGTTAACGACAGCTAAATTGGGTTTTCATGTTGAATACTGAGTCCGCCACTATTGGTTATCAAGTATCTAATTTGACCCCTGATGAATTAATTCTTGGCATTGTTTGACGTGATTGCAGTGGTGTGTTTGATGAATCGGCGTTCCTAAGGATAGCGATTAACATCTATCTCCAGTCAAATTCGTTTATTAGAAAAGACGATTCCTGGCCCTTCAAGATGATCATGTATGCCGAGTTGTTGTAAATTTGTATTTGGCCGACCCCGTTTGTGAGGCATATGAAAGGATCCGTGACTTTGGACGTGGGGAATGACCTTTACACATCCCAGTTTGACTTCGTGTGGATGGAAATTTAGTTAGTGAGAAAGATATAATGAAGTATATTTATTTGCTGTAACTCCATGATTAATGAAGGTTACAGTACTAGATAATATTCATTTTTTAATTTCAAATTGAGTAATTATATATTTTGTATGTCTTAAAAAATATGTTTGGTAGTATCTAGATTCCAACATTCTACAAGAGTTATAGAAGCTAAAGAGATTGTATTGATAGTTCTTCCAAACATATCCACTGAGAAAGCAACTATAGATGCACGACCCCGCCAGACATTCATCTAGGCCGCCCCACCCCCCTCCATCCCATTCCAACCAGGAATCTGAACCAGCTTCAAATTCAATCCACCACCAAGCTCGTAGACTCCGTCACAAAAGGAAAATCGGATCCAGTGTAACCTATTCAAGTGGTACTACCTACCTGTAGGAAAGATAATATAACTAGCCAAACCTCTAACCAAATGATTATAAGCTGATCAACAAAAATTGACTATACACATAAAATAACGTTATAAGTTAAAGAAGCCAACCCCTCAGTCGAATCCACGATCAAACTAATAGATACCAATTGAAAGGCAATGTATAGCCTTTGAAAATGGAATCTAGATCAGTATTTGATTGCCCGAACAGAAATAGCTAAGTTTGATAATATGCTGATCTCGGTTGTCATAATAAAAAGTTTTTGGTGTGATCACTTTTTGCTATTTAATCTTACCGAAGTAAAGGTTTGGAAAATCTTCTTTAAGAACTATTTCTGCCAATAATATTTGAATAATCCATATTAGCCAGAAATCTATTCTCCAAATTTAGACTTGAACCATAATATCAAAACTGAAAGAGTAGTGGAAAAGATAGGAGTGCTTGTTACCCCATCAACCCTAAAGTCATATCTCATCAAAAATGAAGTGAATCTATATTAGATAGAGAAATTGGAGGGACCAGCCTAATGATGTGCGTAAAGAGAAGGATATTAGCCTTCTAGGATGACGCCGGATTTGCTTCAGTATTCCTCATTGCCAGCCTTGCAGATGTGTCTCGACTGAGGAGAATATCGAAAGAAAAGACTCCATGAGAAGAGAAATTAACCTACTCCTGCCCTGCTCTCTTCTATGCTAAAAAGGACCTAAGAAAAAGCGAATACTGTACAACCAAACAACAAAGGATCGCTCTATGCTGGCGTATCTTAAATACAATTGTACAAGTGTCCCTGCAATGACTACTTCTCAGAACTGCTGCTATATGCCTGCTGTTGTTTCCTCTCTGCTATACCCTAATTATTATTCAATGAGGTGATGAATCTAAAAAATAATAAAGGATACCCTTACACCAAAAAATATGAACTAGCAATACCTAGGAATTGAATTTATTAATGTAACTGAAGAAAAATGAATTGCACTATAATTATCTGAGAAAGTAAGTTCAAAAGGGCAAGTGGTTAAAGTACCACGTGAGGTACCGAGGCCACATTTATTCCAAAATATTAATCTATGTGTAATTGAATAGGTTAGATCAAATATCTGACTTCTACTGAGTTAAAAATAACTAGGTAATTTCTCAGGAGTAATTTATATGTATTTGAAATGAGATTATTAATATTAATACTGATACTTAATATCTGATAGATTATTTTATTATATTTATTCTATACATGAGTTATTAGTCCAGCAAACAGCTAATAATACTGAGTTGAAATAACTGGCTTACCCCCGAATTTCCGTATTTTGTTACGAGTTGAAAAAACCTTGATATTCTTCGAGTGTATGAGATTATAGTTTAAAATGATATTTATTTAGAACGATGATACTGAACTTTTTCCTGCCAGTAGTAACAACTTACTTTATAAGTACTTAAGCGAAGCAATACATCTAATACCGAGTTGAATAGTCCGACTTCAAATTGCCTACCGAGTTGAAAAAAACTCTATAATGCTTAAGTACGTTGATAGTTTTGAAATTTATACATGTATATGGTATTGAAATATTACCAATTGAGTAATTATCTTTATTTGAATAATTACTTAATCAGTAGAACACGTTAATACCGAGTTGACCCCGAGTTATAAAGAAACAATACCTTGATAATTGTTCAGTAAAGTTATGATTAACTTATTTATACTGGGGGATATGCTTATGAGGGACCTTTAGTGTAATTCTTTCGAATTTATTCATTTTTTTTTTTTTTTTTGAAAATGCAAAATTTGCATTTAAATAATAGATAGAGAGGACTAACCTGAATAAGAAAGACTATGGTAAATTAGCTAGAATAATATTCCATTTCTAATAAGATATTAAGGGACCGTTTTAAAATTACAACTAAATTTGTTTAATGTAAATTCCTTGTAAAAGGAGATGAAAGTTATCCACAGTCCCTATTTGATATACTGTTGACCCATTTGGCCAGTGCGGTTTACCAAATTTTAAGACTACCGAGGGTTTGGTTAGATTTCCCAGAGCTTAATCCTTAATTCAGTTGAAAATTGTAAGAGTATGAAGATCCCATAATCATGACTGTATACAAAGTTTCAAAATAACTAAATTAAAGTAAAAAGGAAATAGAAATCTAAAAAGAATTACAATTTAAAATTAAAACTCCAAAAGTTTGGTATAAAAATTGCTCAAACACTTTAAGTCATCAATCTCCATTCTTTACCAAATATACCTACTGCTGAATTAGTTGTTATCCACGAAAAACTTTTGCATTTAGTGAGATAAGAGAAAGAATTACTCTCCTCAATCCGTGCTTTTTTTATAATTCTCCATTATTCAGTATTTTTCTCTCCTAGTAGTTTCTTTCACTGGTCCGATATTCTTGTATCTTCTTTGTATTGCCTTGGTTTATAACTTGTAAGAATTCATTTTCTAAAGATTTTTTTATTCTTCAATATATATTCAGTTCTTTTTAAACTCATATAATCCTGATGAAGATATCTTATCAGCATGGTTTCAATTGAGACATACCATCTTTTGTTTCCTCAAACCATTTAATAAACAATTCAGAAACCTAGTTAGCTCGTTGTCGTTATAGGTAATTGAGTCTAGAATTTCTCCCTATCACAGATTTTCGCGTTTATTTAATCGTCTCCATCTATCTTTGTAGGAATTTGAAATTTCCTGAATTCCAACAACATTCAGGATTATCATTGAAATAACAGTAATATTTATATTAATATTCCTTTGTTTAGTAGTCCGCTTGTTCCAGCAAATGATCTGAATAAGGATTTATTGTATACGGGTCCAGCTTCTCCACCTTTTCAGCCTCCACGATAGATGAGTTAGTTGGTGACAAAGCCATGTCATCAACCTTACAATTTGAATTTTGATCTGCACTGGAATCTCCTAACATACCAGCATCCAAATTGTCCACCTCAGCCAAAATTTTAAACGAATTAGATTCAAAAAATGAATCCCGAAAATCCTTGCTGATTTTCAAATTCTTGTTAACTACCACTTCTTCTCCTTCCTTGAATCTAGCATTTTCTTCAATCTGGCCTGCAGCTTTCACAGGATCGGACATCTGTTTAATCACCTTCCCATTTTCCAATGTTTGAACAATATCTTCTGGACTAGCATTAACAGTTTCTTCATTTCTACAGTCCAATCCAGATTTTTCTGCAGCTGGAAAAATTCTGGATTTTAATTGATATCTCCTTGATTTCTTCTTGTTTTTGAACTGGACTTGCATCCAAGGACCAAAAGGAATTTAAGAATTATTTGGGATGAAAACATTAGGGCAAACTGAATCAATATGCCCTTTCCACCCACAATTGAAACAAAGTGAAGAAAGATTTTTGTATTCGAACTTTTGAAAGAATTTTCCATGCAACCCTTCTACCCAAATTCCAGAAGGAAGTTTAGAGTTTAAATTAACTCGAATGCAAGCTCTAGAAAATTCTCTTCTTCCCCACCTAAACATATTACCATCTAATAGAAGAGGAGTCCTAATCCTAGAGACAATTTTAGTGATATTGGACTCATCCCAGCATTGTAGGGGTAAATGAGGAAGGCGAACCCATATTGGAGATGAAACACCATCCAATGAGTTTGGGGAAAAGTTAGGAGACCATTTGTCTAACCCAACTACAAAACCCCCAACAAACCATGAACCTCCATTAAGAACCTCTTCCATGGCTTCATGGGTTTGAAATAAACAAAGTAACCAATCTAGTCCAAGAATGGTTAAATGAAATCCTCCAAATTTCTTCCATTGCTTTCTCAACTCAATGGCACATTTAGAGAATGAAAAATCTTTCACCAGAATTTTAACAACCAAAGATTTACTTAAAACATGAATATTGGACTTTTCTTTATCCATATCCATTTTAACAATGTTTAAATCTCCAATCACTTCTGGATTTTCATTCCAATTAATTTTAATATGTGGTTTTTTATTCCACACATTAGAATTTTTAAAATTGGAAGAAATAATTTGATTACTGATATTGACATTGGCCTTATCAATCTCCTTGTCTACCTTCAAAATATCAACAAAGCTACTCCTTGAAGAAGAAGCTTCTTTGTCATTAGCTCCAAACCAAGAATCCGGTAAAGGAGATTTAAGTAACTTGAATGAAGCCGAAGTTACCTCTTTTCCCTTCCTTGAATCCGGTAATTGCTTTTGTGTAGCCACCAATCCCCCCTCTTTGATAACAAGAGGAGATTCTAAAACTCGAAGATTATGAGGTGAGATGCGTTTGAAGGAGAATCTACCTTTTGAATCCAACATAATTGGACTCGCGGTAGATAAAAAGGTTTTGGTGTTCCGGTCATCCATAGATGACCGGCCACCTTCTTTCATCTCCAATCTTTGCACCCAAAATCTTCAAATTCTCTTCCCAATTCCTTCCTTGAATTGTGGAGCTTCTCTCTCTTGCTAACCCGCCTATTCCTATTCTTTTATTCTAATGAACATTATTTGATTAATCCAGGGGCGATGTTATTTTTGAGTCTGGGAATATAATTATTTACAGAAACCAATTGGACTTGTTATTATTATCAGATGAACTTGATAATAATCATATTGATGCATTTGCTCTTTTATTAGCCCAGAAGAATGAACTTTGCCCAAGCCTCAATCAACCTTTCTCTTTATTTCTAGTTTCCATTGGGTGAGTAACAATTACTAATTTATATTTATTATTTTAACCTTATTTAAACTTAACACTAATTCTATTTATTCCGAGGCTACTTCTCTCACTCAAATCAGATGAACACAACTTCATTCATCTCGTGTATCACCAGAACAGCTGTTATGAGTTCAACTCTAATCCTTGTTCCCATAATACTCGAAAAATAATGGACACTCCTAGTTGGAAATATAAGGAACAAAATATAGGAATTTTTTGATTTATTACTCAAAGTCACTCATAAGGCCGTACTCCTTAATGTTGTAAGTGCTAGTTAGATTTGCCATTTATCTTAGGAGTTATAATATTAAATGTTACATATAATTACATTTTTAGATATCTCATTTATACGAGGAAATGTAAAATGCTTATGACGATGACATACGGAAGTGGCCGATCCAAATAATTTCAAAGTTGCCAACACAAGATAACAACATTGACTATGGCATATTTGTTTGTAAATATATGGAAACTGTGATTCGACATGAACCTATTCAATGGGATGTTCATAAAAACTTGCAATCAGTAAGCCTATATTCAGGGCTGAATTTGCATATGCCCTTTTATATACTAATATTCAATAAACATTGAAATATATGGATAAATGCATATTTAGCAAATTTTTGTGTTTAATTTCATATACATTACAATGGTTGCAATAGTTATAAAGATATTTCATGTTAAAGATAAAAACTGAGTAATACTGAGCAATATCGAGTCATACTGAGTAATACAAACATCTCAAAATTGAACCATTTAATGTAAAATTTTCATACACCATGAGCAATCCAACATTGAATTAAACTTTATAAAAATATATTTCATGTTAAAGATAAAAACCGAGTAATATCGAGCAATATTGAGTTATACCGAGTAATATAGACATTTAAAAATTGAACCATTCGTTATAAAATTTTCATACACCATGAGCAGTCCAACATTAAATTGAACTTTATAGAAATATATTTCATGTTAAAGATAAAAACCATGTAATACCTAGCAATATCAAGTTATACCGAATAATACAGACATCTCAAAATTGAACCATTCATTCTAAAACTTTCATACACCATGAGCAGTCTAACATTAAAATGAACACAATAGGAAAATATTTCATGTTAAAGATAAAAACAAAGTAATACCTAGTAATACCGAGTAAAACAAACATCTCAAAATTGAACCATTCATTGTAAAATTTGCATACACCATGAGCAGTCCAACATTAAATTGAACTTTATAGGAAAATATTTCATGTTAAAGATAAAAACCAAGTAATACCGAGTTATACCGAGTTATACCAAGCAAACATAAAAATATAGAGCAGTTACATAAATGACAATTGACTCCCACTTTCTCCAAATGTAAAATGTATGCTTGTAGAAGGATTCCTCTCTATGGGTTTCAATTTTTTGTTCTTCCTCTTTTCCTAGTGATCCTTCAATCTAGTATTAGAGATGCCATTTTGCCGGCACTTCGCAGGATCTTTAAAAGTTTTATGGCATCCCCCAAATATGTGTTTATTTTTTTGGCCTTCCATAATTAATTAAACTCTTCAAATCATTTTACTC
>NW_021319301.1:416515-457852 GCF_001605985.2 Dendrobium catenatum | reverse complement strand
TGGACGTAGGTCGAGTCGACCGAACCACTATAAATTTTTGTGTCCTTTTTCTTGCTTCCGCACTTTTAAATTCCGCATTTATTTTTGTGGTGTGATTTGGTTTATGCAATTTTTTATTCTTTATGAAAAGAGTTTTTAAAATACCAATTCACCCCCCCCTCTTGGTTAGCTTGGGCCAGTTCTATAGGGCTTAACATCCCTAACAAACTTTCAAATTTGATATGCAAATCGATAAATATAATTTCTAAATATCATGTTACTGGACCCCTCAATTGATTGGCACACATTGTTTCCTATACATGTGATCTTCCCTCCAGAATATAAATGTTTCCGAGCTCTAGCTAACCATTTTGCATAAAATATTTTATAGGGTTATTAACAATATCTAACTTCCTCATAACTCTCATGAAATGAGAATATAATATACCCATCATCTTGAAATTTGCACAGTTGCATTATATGATTCCTTTAGAAGAATTAAATATAACAATCCAGTTGTATGACAAAAAAGAGTTTTCTATGTTCTTGATAGAAAACATAGATGAGTCTTGCAAAGAATGATCAATACACAGTCCACTAACACCATGTAAGAACTTCTCTTCAAAAAATGAGTACAAATTTCTCAAATAAAAATTGGCAGTTTGCTTTAATATTGAGCTACTTTTCATATAAGATTGTATCTTTATTTGACTACATCTAAATACTTCATCTTCTTCATTCATATGCCAAGTATTCATCACCTTTTCTAACCCCAGGAAATAAATAGTGATAGAACTTGTTGGCTTGGAAATTCTATGGCATACATAATTGGTGGACTCACTACATTATGTAGATAAAAGGCTAAGATTAAAATAATTTTTGTTGAATGATGTAGACCATTTTCCCCTGATTTTGTATAAATCTTTCAACCATTGATGGCTTTGGAGGTTCCCTTCTATGATCATTTTATTCCACTTTATCTCAAATTCCTCCACAAATTCACACTTGTTGAAACAATAATAAAATAGGCCTTTCACTTTGTTGTTATTATTAAAGTACCAAACTTTAGAAGGAGCCTTCTTTTAAATATGCCATTGGCACAACCTATGTCGTATATTAGGTAATACAATCTCTATTGCCCTAGTCATTACTTGGTCCTGATCGGTAAATATAGTTATGGGATGTTTGTTATCCATAATTCATAAAATGTTCTAAATAGCCAGGTAAAAGACTCAATTATCTCCTCAGATAAAAATTCCACACCTAATAGAATATTTTTCCAATGATTATTCACTCCAACAATAGAGGCATAGGCTAAATTGTATTGGTTAAGATAGTAGCATGTATAAAAAATAATCACATCTCTAAAACAATCATAATCAATTCTCCTCAACCCATTAACCCAAAAAAATTTAATGACCTATCATTTTCATTAGTTTGGACATCCCATGCAAACATGTTGTCAGTAGCTACCCGTTCTTTAAATAATTGGATTAGTAAATTTTTGTCCCCATTCTCAATCTTAGCTCTCCTCTCTTTTTGAATGTAGTAGTATGCATCCATCTTTGTGAACCCAAAATTTCCTATACCTCCTACTTCATCAGATAGATATGTACATGCATTAAATGTTCTTATCCCAACATCTCATATAGATTTTAGAATAGTCATCACTAATGTGCCTAGATGATCTGAGCAAATGTTGATCATCTGGCCTAGCCAATTCGTGATAATAACTCTCTATTAAATTATTCACCATCTAAATTCCATCTTCACTAACTACAAATCTTACAATAGCTGGACATCCGATTCTTGTGCTTGATTTTTGAAAATTTTCCTTCACGTTTATGTTAATTTCCTTCTTGAATATTGCTTTTGAATATACAAAATCCTTTGATTTTATTCTCCTTGAAATTGGCCAGAATGAATGATGCTCTTTCTGAATACTAAAACCACTAGAATGCGCATAATGATAATATTTATCATATGCTTCCTTCTCAAACTTTTAAACACCCTATGAAAAAAATATTTCAAAGTCTTATACAGACTAGGCAGTAAAAAACATCATGTACAAAGAAATACCAAGTTTATAATAAGATTACATGCTGAGTATAAATAATGAGCCACAGTACCGATAAACTATACCGAGAATAAATACCAAGATAATGAGTATAAATATCGAGCAGCACCGATCAGTTGATATGGCTGTTAGTCTCGGCACAAAGATCGGTACTACATAATGGATTAGCTCAAAACCACTATACAATGACTTTATATCGAGTAATACCTATAAGTATCGAGCAATACCGATCAGTACTGAGTTGACTCAAAACTTTAGTCTCAGTACAAAGATTGGTACTCATGAATAAGCTCGGTATAAGTTATTATATAATTGAGGTATTGCTTGGTTCAAATGCACAATACATGTTGAACTCAAGATAATACATCATATTGGTCGAAACTAAGATATATTGGTAATCAAGCAAAAAAAGGGTTGCATACGTAGCTAGAATTTAAAAATTTATATTCTAAAACCTCTATATAGATAAGAAATTACTTGTAATAAATTAGAAAAATCTTCATCAACATTAAGTGTCCCTACAATTTCCTCAAAATCAACCATGTCTTCCAAAGAGAAATCCATTTTCATCTCTTATATCTCTAAGAATCATTCGCGAAAGCTTTCTCTGTGCTCTTTAAACTCTAAATCCTATATAATGTCTATAAAATAATCCGACAAAAGTTTAATAGACCTTTAAAGAAGGCATGGATTTTAACATTTGGCGCCCATTTCATATATACTACATCGGGCTGACCCTAAATAGTTAAAACACGTGGAAAATTTAGATAATACAACGGGTTTGGGTCGGGTCATCAGGTTGCTATGTGATAGCATTTAACTGGCGGTCGGAGGTAAAACTACGTTCAAACATCAAACCTAATAAAAATTCATGATTTTGTGGAATGTTAGAGTAATGTATAAGGGTTATATAGCCACTTGACTTTATTCTCTAATCTAGTTAATCATTTATATAATTTAAAAAATGTAGATATATTTTGGAAATTTACTAAAATTCATATGATGGTTTTGTTGATCCCAATTTATTAAGGTTTAAACCTTAAGTTATGATTAACATAGAGTTTAAATTTCAAAACCTTATCAGTCTATTTTTTTTTTTTTTTGCCTATTGGGTGAGGAATTATTGTTATATGGCTAGTATAATATTTTTATCCTTTTACTACTTTGCCTTTTCCTTTTCTCTATTCAGGATCTGTATGAACCAGAGTGGGTTTTTGGTTTAGATTTGAGTGGAATTTGGGTTATTATCATGATGGCATTAGAGATACTTCAATTTTGAGTTTGTGTTGCCATTCTCTCGACAGATGCTATACTGCTTGGTTATGGGCTTTTGTTGGCATCATAGGCTGGACTCTTTCAATTTTTGTATTGTTACTTTTATGCTTTTAATCCCTATGAATGTGGTTGTGAGGAATGTCATCATTCCCTCTGATTTTCTTTTTGGGATTTTTATGGGGTTGCCATAATAATATTTTCTTATAGCCCGATGATCAAGAGTTTATGAATTGCATCACTATTTGTTGTAGCTTCTATGAGTGTGTTTGGTTGTATCATTTTGGTATTGGCAACATTAATGGTGGTTGGGGACCCCCCTTTATTTTTGGTTCTTTTTCCTTAAGCATTAATTTGATGGATAACTCCATTAGGGTTATGGTTTGAAATAACATATGGTTGTGTGATGGCTGTGACTATTTTTGATCCACCTGCTTTATGATATCCATTACTATAACTATGCTCATATGGTTTGCATTTCTCCTTTGTTCGTCTTGCTATTCATGTTGGTTATTGCTTATGGTTTAGTTTAGTTAGAGAGCTACTGTAAGAATTTGATAACATCCACATCTAATGATTTTAATGTGCTTAGCTATAATAGTTTATTTAATGAATTATATATCTATAGCTGGAGCATGATTTCTAATTGCAAATACATTATTCTCATTACCTTTTGCGATTTCTTCCATTGCTATATCTTTATTATTATGTTTGGATGAGCTAGTATTTGTTGGAGATTTTTAGTTATCTTTAGCAGCTATTATTTAATGGTTTACTTTTATCTGTTAGTTTACTAGAGCTTTGGTAGAGGTCTTCTATTAATTTTGAGAATTTAGATATGAATATTTACTATAAGTTTTCCTATTTCTTAGTTCCTAGCTTTTTTGGTGGAGAGGTTTTGCATATTATTTAATAATTTATCTCTACTTTCTTTTGGGTGTTGGCTTCTTGCCAACCTTATAGAATGTTCCTAGGTTATTTTAAAATTTTGATTAGGTAGGAACTTGAGCTCATAAGTTTATCTTTTATTTTGTTTGTACTCCTATGAGCAGTAGTGACCTTAAGGTCCCTTATAAAGAACTTATAATTATTTATTTAATCAATGGGAAGGACCATTTGTGGGCCCCCATAAAAAAAAGAAAGAAAATTCATTAAATACTCCGAACATCTATATTCTCTCTCATGTACGTGTTATGGCTCTGGCGATCGGGCATCTCCTCTAGAAGCTTATGGCTTCTACTGTTGAGTTTAGTATTTTTGTTACTTTCTTTTTTATTTATGGTTCTAATCAGTTCTTTATCTAACCTAAGGCCTTTGTGCCTTTGGTTCTTTTTGGTTTCCCATCATGTCGGTTGGTCTATTTCAAAAAATTGAGGTTACATTTTTTAACTCTCATGTTTTACACAGTTTGGGATCAATATTTGGTAAACACCTTCAATCGGATCAAGCCACTACTTCAAGATCCAGGCCTTCTATTTCTTAGATTCATGTGGAATTGGACATTACAAAAAAACATCCCCGAGAGGTGTGTCTTGGATCGAAAGCTTATGGTTATTTAC
This sequence comes from Dendrobium catenatum, assembly GCF_001605985.2. NCBI lineage: Eukaryota > Viridiplantae > Streptophyta > Magnoliopsida > Asparagales > Orchidaceae > Dendrobium > Dendrobium catenatum. The sequence continues at coordinate 452,965 of NW_021319301.1, read as the reverse complement.
AAAAGTTAGAATTTTAAAACCTACCTGGTTTTTGCTCTCATTACAAAGTCCATGGTCATTCATTTAATGATTTTTTTATGGCTCATATTAACCTCAAATAAGGAATTAAGGAGGGGAAAGTTGTGACTCTTTCTATTAAAAATGATCCTATTGATAATCAAGCTCACATCACTTTAGAGGTGAATAATGTCAATATGGATGTTCAGGACAACATTGTAACTATACCTTCGAGTAAATCTAGTATTGGTGAGGAAGCAAATTTTGAAAGTCATTCTCTGATGGAGTCTCATACCTTGCATCAAACGAATGGATCAGTTCTTTTTAATATTGAAGGAGGTCCCATGATTCTTACTAGTTTGTCTATGAATTAAATGGTTCATATTGAAAATAGGGGAAATTACCTACCCATTGAATGAGATGGTGGAGATGTGGTACATAAAAAATGTGCTTTAAATAATATTAATGAAGAGAACTTTTAGAATGAGGAAAGGTGGTGAGGCAGAGCAAATGGAGGAAGGATAATTTATTCCTAACAAGTATGTTTCTATATTTGGGATGTCTAAAGGTATAAATGATGTTTCCATGTTGTCCCCTCCTTCAAAACAACTACCAAAAATAATGAGGATGGTTATTCAAAAGCGGGAAAGAAGAAATTCAAAAATAATAATCACATAGATGGTCAAACTTCTAGAGTTACTCAAGCTTCTAATATTTCTTCTTTGAATGGTTAAAGCTCTTATTTGGAATATTAGGGTTGTGGGTAATCTTCCATCTAGGGATAGTGTGAAGAATTTATGTAGAGTTAATAATATTAATGTTTTAGCTTTACTTGAGCCTTTAATTTATCCTTCCAAGCTTGATTCGATTTGTATTAACCTGGGATTTGATTGATGTTATAGTAATTTCTCTATTAAAATTTAGATATTTTGGAAACATTGGGTGACTTTAAGCATTATTATTGTTTATCCTCAAATTTTTGATACTAGTATTAATTATCTTCAATTTTCTTATTGTGCTTCTTTTGTTTAAGCTTCTTTCTCTAGAATTGATAGGAAAACCTTATGGACTCAAATTACTGATTTTGCTTCTAATACTTCAAAATCATTGAAAGTTGGTGGTGACTTTAGCACCATTACTAATGTTGTTGAAACAGTTGGTGGGAAACCTTTGAATTTTCAAGCTATGTTAGACTTTAATGATACAATTTTAAACTCTAATTTACATGATATTGGTTTTTGTTGCAATGTATTTATGTGGAATTAAGCTTCCATGTGGAAATGGTTAGATCATATTCTTTTCAATAATGTTTGGATCTCTAAGTTTCATAATACTCTCAATGAGCATTTATCTATAACACTTTCTGACCATTCTCAGCTTTTTTTTTTTAATATTTTTATGCAGTACAATAATATTCATTCTCATTTTATATTTCAAAATAGGTGGTTACTCTATGATTCATTTCTCAGCAATGTTGAAACCAATTGGCATGCTCCTTTATTTCTATATAATAATAATGTTGGTTTGATTCATCTTTGGCTCGAACTTAAACGGCTTAAGCAGAATTTGAATTGGTGGAATGAATGTGTTTTCAAGAATTTATTTTCTAATATTATGCAAGATGAGAATAAAGTTGATTGGCAGATGACAATGACACGAGCCATCCTTATGTGGAAAACCTTTCTTCCTTGAATGAGGCCAAAGCTATCTTAGTTAAACATCAAGAACAAGAAAAAGCTTATTGGAAACAGAAAGCTGATTCTAAATATTTAGTTGAGGGGGATAGAAACACAATTTTTTTTTTTAATATTGCCAATCATAAGAAAGTTGCTACTTATATTCATAAAATGTCTACTCATGATGGTTCTCAATCTAACTCTCTTGACTTGGTTTATGAGTCAGCTGTTGAGTATTTTAAGAGTGTTTAAAAAAAAATTCAATCCAATTTTGGATTTGGATTTCTCTTTTATTCCTTGGATTATTTCTGAAGAGTATATCATTATGCTTACTAAAATTTTGTCTGATGAAGAAATTTAGTTAATCATAGAAGAGATGAATTCTGATTTGATTTCTAGATCGGTTGGTTTTACTACTAAATTATTTCAGAAAACTTAGCATCTTATTAAAGAGGACTTAGTTAATGTTATTGTTGAATTCTTTAAGGGAAAACCTTACCCTAAATTTTTTACTTCTACAGTTATAGCTGTAATTCCCAAAAGTGATGTCACTAATTTTTGGAGTGATTTTTTTCTTATTAGTCTTTGTTCTTTTTTCAATAAGCTTAGTGCCAATTTGATCATGGAAAAATTAGCTATAATGCTCACTAATATCATCTCTTTAGAGAAAATAGGTTTTGTGAAAGTTCTATTATATTTTATTGGCTCAGGAACTTGTGCATGATTTGGAGGATAAAATTACTTGAAGAAATGTTTTTTGCAAGATTGATTATCAAAGATTATGATAATCTCAATAGGGAATTTTTCTTTACTATGCTAAATTTATTTGGTTTCAGTAATGACTTTATTAAGATTATTAGAATAGTATTGAACATTACTTCTTTTTTATTATTACAATGGTAAGGGTCATGGTTTTTATAACTCTACTCATGGTCTCATGTAGGTGGATCTTCTATCCCCTACTTTATTTATTTTAGCATCTGAGTTTCTTTCAAGAGGTCTTAACAAAATTTTTAGGAAACATCCCACTTTATAGTACTACACTATTGGTAGTTTCTAAAAGTTTGTCAGGGATGTTAAGCCCTTATGGACTAGTCCCAAGGCTAACCAAGAGGGGGGGGGGGGGATTGGTATTTTAAAATTTTTCCAAACAAAATCACAAACACAATGAAACAATCACCACAAAAATTAAAGTGAGGAAATTAAATGTGGAAATACAATAAGAAAGAACACACCAGATTTTATTAGTGGTTCAGTCAACATGACCTACATCCACTCCCCAGAGCCTCTCCTCTGGGTATTACACTAAACTCTGTATCTCTTATTTTGCTCCCATAGCAAGGTGGAGAAGCCCATACAAAAACTCCTTTCCACTAAACCTGAGGCAGAGACCCAACTCCCTTTTGCTTCCTCCAGAAGAAGGCAGAGAGCTCTTTATTCCTCCAAAAGCAGGTAGAGAACCTCAATCAGTTACTGAAGAAAGACCTCCCTCGAATCTCAAGACCAGGGACGTCAATCAGAGAAGATGACTTGGATCCTTGTTTGGAGCAACCTTTATGAAATCCCTCACAACTCCCACTTCACAGATCCTCTCTCTCTCTCTCTCTCTCTCTCCCTTGCTCTCCTTCTCCTTTTGGCTTTCTCATGTCAGGACAATAGTAAAGATCTTCACTTCAGAAAATAAGAGATCTTTTAAATAAGGGCTATGAATTAACCCTAATTAATAACTAATCATTAAATATCATCCAGGATAATAGTATATCATCTGTACGATTAGTTCAACTCGATGAATATCATCCAGACCCTCACCTTTGATGGATGTCTTGATGATGAAAAAAAACTAGATCATCCAGGATGATATCACGATCGCCCGGGCTGATTAGTTCAATTCAGTTCATATCATCCAGCACATCACCTTGAATGGATGTCTGGACGATGAAAAAATAACTTGATCATCTATGTCGATCTAAGGATCATCCTAGATGATTAATTCAATTCAGTTTATATCATCCAGAGCATCACCTTGAATGGAGCCATACCGATTATTGATCATCCAGAAAGAACTAAGGTTTATGAACTAATCATCTCAAATGATCATGCAATCATCTAGGCCGATATGATCGTCTAGGCCGATATGATCGTCCAGGCCGATATGATCGAGCAATAAAATCTTAATTGCTTTCCTTAATTACTAGATTAATTTAGGCATAATTGCACTGCATCGTCCAAGATAATGTCTTAGATGATGTCCAAAAATAAAACATCCCTAAATAGATCTGACAGTTGATTCTTTTTTATTTGAGCATATCATCCCGGCCGATGCTAATATCGTCCAGGACAATGCGCTAAATTATGGTTGCCTTAATCAGAATGTCTTAATTAGGGTTTTAGTTTTTTAACTGATTGTCTAAGAAGATTTTTGGATCATCCCAACCAATGTGATCGAAAAAAAAAACTCTAAAACAGTAAAAAAATTTCCCCTAAGTGTGTGTGTGTAAGGTTACTTAACATCAGGACCCACAAAGTTACAAAGGACTCAAGAAAAGGTAAAATATATTTGACGTACATTACAAACTAACTTAGTCCTAATCTACCCAATATTGATCTAGTTCAATTTATAATTTGATTTGTGGACCTAAAATGTTAGTAGGAAAATCAATCATAGAAAAATAGAAATGTTTGCTATCATCAAAATTATATTCCTTGAAATTAGATTCGTAATAATCTCCCCCTTTTTTATGATGGCAAACAATCAAACAATCAAAATTAAATAAAAAATGAACAAAAGTAAAACATTATGATGAAACAACTCAACCACTACCCACTACTCCCCCTTTTGACATCACAAAAAGGAGGAAAAACATAAAGAAAAAAAGCAAAACAAAAGACTAAAAAAATGAACGAAAGCAAAGTATTTTTTTTATTAAAGCACAAAAATGATAAATTCTCCATGTGATTGAATTTAAAAATTTATTGGAGTTAACTTCGTTGAAATATGAAAAATGGTAGAATAGCTGATCTTGTTAGCTGTAGCTCACACTTTTCTCAGGACAAATCATCTTTTGAAAACAAAAGACCTAACTCAAAAAAACTAATTGGATAAGAAAAAAAAGATCCATTAAAAACTTGGTCATCAAAAAATATCTTATAGAATAATATACCAAAGTAATTTGTCATAATCTTGAAATTCAAAATCAGGCCTTTGAAAATATCAAGTGACACATGAATTCTTATAAGATTTAAAGATTTAAAAGAGAAGGAAACTTGTCTATTGTGGTCTCATTTTAATTGATTGGTGCATGTTGTGCATCTTTTTGATTTTTGATATACTTTATATCTCTTTCAATTTTTTTGGTAGTCATTACGCAACATTTTAGTTTTTCTTCTTTTTGGGGCTCATATTAAGCCATTGATATTTTTGCAAGCAATATCCCTTTCAAAACTCTTAAACACTTTTAGTTGTTACTATATAATCCAGATATTAAAGAAGAAAAATTCACTCTCTAATATAAGTAAGAATAAACTACAAAACATAATCAAATTCATATGATAAATACAACGAAAAGATTTCAAAGAATTTGAAAGTAATATAAAGACTTTGAACATTATATATATATAAGATATATTGCTGTATCAAGATAAAAAAAATCTCAATCACAAAGTTCAGTTGCTAATTTGAGATAGACTTTTATTTAGAAAAGAAAATTACACCGCTAAAAAAGATTAGAGGGAGGGAAATAATCAATGGTGTTTCTCCTTTTAACTAATTTAGAGATGTAAAACATTGACTACAAATTTTCAAAAATAAAAATACGATACAAAATATCATTTCAGCAGTGATCACAAAGAAATGAAGAAAAACTAAAATAACAGAAATAAAACATGAAAAATAAAAGCAAGTAAATGGTAAAACTTCACGTTCATGCATTTATGTCAATCATACCCAATCTGATCCTTAAGATGCTAAAAGTGTCAAAAGCTAGTGGTTTAGTAAACATGTCAGCCAATTGATTCTCAGTTGTCACATGGTGTAACTCAATGTCTCCTTTGGTCACATGATCTCTAATAAAGTGATGCCTTATGTCAATGTGTTTGGTCCTTGAATATTGGATAGGTTTTTTAGAGATGCATATGACACTAGTGTTGTCACAAATAATTAAAATTGTGCCTATAGTTAATCTTAAATATAGAATTTGTTACTTGAACCAAAGGACTTGGCCCACATAACTCCCTAAGATAATGTACTCAGCTTCAACAGTGGAATGTACAATAGAGTTTTATTTTCTACTAGACCAGGAGACTAAAGACTGTCATATGAATTAGTAAGTCCCAGAAGTGCTCTTTCTATTTACCATACATCCTAAAAAATTAGAATTAGAATATCCAATAATCTCAAAAAAAGTGTTATGCCTAGGATACCAGATCCCTAAGTTTTGTGTCCCCAAAAGATATCTAATAATTATCTTAACAGCAGTCAGGTGAGATTCTTTAAGATTAGCTTGAAATCTAGCACACAGACAAACACTAAATATTATATCACGTCGATTAGTAGTCAGGTAAAGTAAAGACCAAATCATCCATCTGTACTTCCTTTAATCAGCAAATTTTTCATTTGATTCCTTAGCTAACTAAACACTAGAGATCATGGGAGTATTTATTGAATTGGCTTTATCCATTTCATATTTTTTCAAGATGTCCTTTATGTACTTTGATTGATTTAGAAAGGTTCCATCATCCAATTATCTTATACTAAACCCCAAAAAGTAGGTTAATTCTCCCATCATACTCATCTTAAACTCCTTACTCTTTATTTTAAAAAAATCATCACATAGTTTTTTATCAGAAGATCCAAAAAGTATATCATCAACATAGATCTGAATAATGAGTAACACATCTCCTACTTTCCTTAGAAAAAGGGTGGTGTCTATGCTCCCCTTAACAAACTCCCTCTTTAGTAAAAATGTGCTAAGCTTCTCATACCAAGCTCTTGGTGCATGTTTTAATCCATATAAGGTCATTTTTAATTTGAAAACATGATTTGGAATTTAGGAACTCTCAAAACTTGGGGGTTATTCTACAAACACGTCCTTTTTTATTACCCCATTTAAAAAGGCGCTCTTAACATCCATTTGGTAAAGCTCGAATCATTTATAACAAGGAAAGGCTAGTATCACTCTAATGGCTTCCAATTTAGCTACAGGGGCAAAGGTCTCCACAAAATCAATCCCTTCTATTTGGTTGTACCCCTTAGACACTAATCTTTCCTTATTCCTAATCACCACACTAGAATCATTCATCTTATTCTTAAAGACCCATTTGGTTCCAACTACACTTTGTCCCTTTGGTCTTTCTACAAGCTCCCAAACATCATTCCTAGTAAATTAGTTTAATTCCTCTTGCATGGCTAAGATCCAAAACTCATCAGACAAGGCTTGACTAATATTGGTTGTTTTAATCATTGAGATAATGGCAGAGTGGTTCACTTCCTTCCTAAGTCCATGAATAGTTCTAACACTTTCAGAAGCGTCTCCTAAGATCAATTATTTAGGATGACTCAAAGAATATCTCTATTCTCTAGGCAAAGTGTGTGTAAGTTCAACCCTTTCCTTTAGATTTGCATTCTCTACTCCTTAGGAAATCTCACATGCACCTTTAGTGTTTTAAGACTCTACCCTATTCTCTAAATTATTAATTACTTAAGTAATCTCTTCAACATCATCTTCATCCTCAACTCTTGACTTCTTAGGATTAGATTCATCAAACACTACATGAGTAGTCTCCTCCAGCACCAATGTCCTCTTATTAAACACCTTAAAGGATTTCCCAATACTTTAATATCCTAAGAACACTCCTTAATTAGATTTAGGATCAAATTTTCCTAAGTGTGACTTCCCATTATTTAAAATGAAAACCTTACAACCAAAGACATGGAGGTTGGAAAGGTTGGGTGTCCTACCCTTAAGGATCTCATAGGGCACCTTATCAAGTTCAGCTCTAACATTCACTCTATTCAACACATAATAAGCTGAGTTTACCACTTCAGCCTAAAAGTATTTTCGAAGTGAATACTCAGCAAGCATGGATCTAGTGGCCTCAACTAAGGTCCTATTCTTCCTTTCAACTTCCCCGTTCTTCTGAGGGGTCCTAGGAGCTGAGAAGTTGTGACTAATCCCCTTATCCACACAAAAGTTTCCAAATCTCTCATTTTTAAACTCTCCCCCAAGGTCACTATGGATGGACAAGATCTCAAAACTAGCTTTTTCTAAATCTAAGTGAAGAAGGATCTAAACTCATCAAAAGACTCACTCTTATGCGACAGAAATTTAGTCCAAGTGAACCTCAAGTAGTCATCGATAATCACAAAACCATAAACTTTTCCCCTTCCCGATAGGCTGGCAGTGCTAATGGGTCCAAAAAAATCCATGTGAAGGGCTTCTAAAGGTCTAGAGGTGCTAATGTCCTTAAAGGAATAGAAAGAGGAATGTACATGCTTCCCTAGTTGGAAGGCATCACATAGGTGGTCTTTAGAAAACTTAAGCTTGGGGGCACCTCTAACTAGGTTTTTTTGGGTCACTCTCCTAAGGGTTTTCATACTTGCATGACATAACCTCTTGTGTCATAACCAAGACTCATCATAATAGTTTTTAAATAAAATGAAGCATCACATTTAATATTATTTAAATCAAGCATATAGATGTTGTTAATCCGCTTTCCCTAAAAAATAATGTTGTTATTCAAGCTAATAATATAAGTATTTTCCATAACTTTTATAATGAAGCCCTTATCATACAGCTAACTGATGCTTAGTAAGTTATGTTTCAGTCTATCTACAAGTAAAACATTTTTAACAAATGGTTCATGGAGTTTTCGATTATACCTATGCCCACCACTTTTTTGGTGGTGTTGCCTCTAAGAGTAACCTTTCCTCCAGCCTTAGCCTCTAGCAAAATGAATTGATCGGCATCTCCAGTCATGTGCTGTGAGCATCTGCTGTCCAGGTACCACATGCTCTTATAAGGTCTTTGGTGAGAGCACACCTATAAAATCATCAAACATTAGATTTAAGAACCCAAACAAGTTTGGGTCTTTTTATAGAAATAAGAATACATTGTATATATGTTATGCTATGAATCATGCAATTTTGATCTCCACACCCAATGTGTACTGTAGTGAACAGTGTAAGTGTGTGAAATGTGCCCTAGCATGCCACATAAAAAACATCTAATACCAGAAAAAGGATTTACTAATCTGTTCGAGTAATAATACCTCTTCCTAGGTTTAAAAAATTTTGGTTTTGGATCGTGATTGAAAAAATATTCAGGTGTGGGTGTATTCCTATTTTTCTCAAGTGCATTCAATTTAGCTTTGAACCTCGAGTTAACACTTTCTAAAACAACATTATCAACTCTTAAATAGTGCTCCCTATGCTCAGATTCATCAATATAAGTTTTAAAATTAGTTTCAAGTGAGGTGTGGGATGCTTTCAATAAATCATGCTCAACAACCAACTCAGAATGCTTTTTATTTAACTCATCAAGTAATGACATATGATTGCTATCAATTTGGGAGTGATCTTTAAGTAAAACTTCATGCTCCTTTTATAGATTTAAAAACTCTAATTTTAAACTAGCATGTGATTTCTTAAGTTTCCTATATGATGCAAGAATTTTCTCACAAACTTCAAGTAATTATTCATAGCTTTATTTGCATACCTCTTATTGGTTAGACTGATCAAGATGATCACCCATCAAGCACAAGTTTGTTGTCTCCTCCTCAGCTTCAGTCTCAGAGGAGTTAAATGTAGAATCCACACAGAATGCCTTTTGGAACCACTTCTTATCCTTCCGATACTTGAGTTTCTTCTCACCCTTCTCCTTACTTGGGTGATCCTTAAGTGTAAGATAATCAGCTTTGACATATCCAGGCTTCTTGCATTCAAAACAAACAACATTAGAAGAACTTTTATAATTTTTGTTACCCTTACCTTTATTCAATTTCTGATGGTGCTTGTGATTCTTCCATAGAAAGCTTTTGAATTGCCTAGTAATTAAGGCAATCATCGCTTTTAGACCTGAAAGATTCAGTGTCCGTGTTTTTGGCCTTCAGTGCCATAGTTTTCTACTTCTTTCACTCACCTGCATCAAGTTGTATTTGGTTCACTCCTTGCTCGTAAGACATGAGTGATCCAAGTAATTTATCAATAGAATAGGAATTCAAATCCTTGGATTCAGTAATTGCAGTGATCTTAGCATCAAAGGAAGAAGGCAAGCATATCAAAATTTTATTCACTCTTTATAGTTAGTTAGCTCTCTTCCTAAGGTATGCAATGAGGTGATAATTTGAGTAAACCTAGTATACATGTTAGAAATTGATTCAGTAAGTTTCATATGAAAATGTTTGTAGTCATGCAATAAAATATTCAACCTAGATTATTTAACTTCATTAATTCCTTTATAAGTAATACAAAATCTATCCCAAATTTCTTTAGCAATAGCACAAGTTGAAACATGTATATAATATTTTGATTTCAAATCACTGAAAAAAATAGTTCAAGCATTTTGCATTCAGTTGAGCTAAATCCCTATCCTCAAGATTCCATTTAGTGAAAGGAAGTATAATATTAATGCCATTAGTTTTATGAGATGGAGGTGAGTAACCTTCTTTAATAAGCATCCACATGCGATAGTTAATCGATTGTAAAACATCCACTCCCCGGAGCCTCTCCTCCAAGTATTACACTAAACTCAGTGTCTCTTCTTTTTTCCCCATAACAAGGCAAAGAAGCCAATATAAAAACTCCTTTCCACTTACCTCAGTGAGGCAGAGAACCCAACTCTTTTTACTTCCTCTAGAAAATGGTAGCGAACCCAAGTCCTTTTACTTCCTCTAGAAGTAGGCAGAGAACCTCAATCAATTACTAAAGATGACCTCTCTCGAACCTCCAAGGACCCAGGGATGTCAATCAGAGAAGATGACTTAGATCCTTACATGCAGCAATCTTTATGAAATCCCTCACAAACTACCCCTCATAAGATCCTCTCTCTCTCGCTTACACTCCCTCTCCTCTTGGCTCTCTCAGGTCAGGACAGCAGCAAAAGATCTTCACTTGAGAAAATAAGAGATCTTTTAAACAAGGGCTCCAAATTAGCCCTAATTAATGACTAATCATCAAATATCAACCAGGATGATAGTATATCATCCTATACAATTAGTTCAACACAACAAATATTATCCAGACCATCACCCTGAAAAATTATTCCGTCAGGTTACCTAACATAGCGCTACATCAGGTAGCTTATAATATGTCATCACGTGCACTTATTCTTTACTGCGCGGCCCGACGACCCGACTCGGACCTAATCCGGGATTACTATGTTTGCGTATTGCTTGGTATTTGCTCGGTATTGCTAGGTATTACTCGGTATTGCTTGGCAATAACGAGAAATACCGCTATGTGAAGACCAATACCGAGTAATACCTAAAAGAACTCGGTATTGAACTCGGTATTGCTCGATATTGGTCTTCAAATAATAGTATTTTTCATTTTTGTCGAGCAAAATCAACCAATACCGTGCTACGTAATTCTCAGGTCCGTTCTGGGTCAGGCGTCGGGTCGCGCGGTAAAGAGTAAGTGCACGTGGCGACATATTATAGGCTACCTGATGTAGCTCTACATCAGGTAACTTGATGAAATAAATTTTCCTGGATGGATGTCTGGATGATGGAAAAAAATTAGATCATCCAGGACAGCCTCATAATTATTTAGACCCATTTGTTCAATTCAGTTCATATCATCCAGAGTATTGCCCTGAATGGATGTCTGGATGATAAAAAAATAACTTAATCATCTAAGCTGATTTAAGGATTATCTCGGATGATTAGTTTAATTCAATTCATATTGTCCATAGCATCGCCTTGAATGGAGCCAGGCTGATTATTAATCATCCAGAAAGTACTAATGTTTATAAATTTATCATCCCGGATGATCCTACGATCGTCTAGGCTAATATAATAGAGAAATCAAACTTTAATTTCTTTCCTTAATTACTATATTAATTTATGCATAATTGCACTTCATCATCTAGGATGATGTTCAAAACGATGTCTAAAAATAAAAGATACCTGAATAGATCTGGTGACTGATTCTTTCTAATTTGAGCATATCATACTGACCGATGCTAATATCATCTAAGATGTACGCTTAATTGTGTCTGCCTTAATTTGGATGGCTTAATTAATTTTTATTTTTTATAGATCATCCAGGATAATTTTTGGATCATCCTGACTGATGTGATCGAAAATAGAAAACTCTAAAATAGTAAAAGCTTTGCCTAAGTGTGTGTGTACAAGGTTACTTACCATAAGGACCCATAAAGTTACAAAGGACTCAAGAAAGGTTAAAAGACACTTGACGTATATTACAAACTGACTTAGTCCTAATCTACCTAATTATGAACTGGTTTGATTTGTAATTTGATCTTGTGGACCTGAAATGTTAGTAGACAAGGCAATCATAGAAAAATAGAAATATTTGCAATCATCAAAATTTTATTTCCTTAAATTAAATTTGCAATAGTTTCCTTGTGTCTCATTTTAGTTTTGTTGATGATTTTTTTATTTTTACTAATGGTTCAAGAAAAATGTTAATATCCTTTTTATATTTCTTGGTCAATTTCAAAAAGCTTGTTCGTTAATTTTTAATCCCCTGAAAAGTTGCTTTATTACTGTGAAGTCTATTTCCAACCATAGAATTAACTATATTCAGAATAATTTTGATTTTTTTCATATGCAATACCCCTTAAATATTTAATAACTCTTTTTTTTAAGGGTAAGAAATATCTCATTAATTTGGGGACATTTTTTCTAATTTTCACAAAAACTTTTATACTTGGGCCTTTAATTTTCTTTCTTTTTGGGGTAGATTAGTGCTACTTAATAGTGTCCTTAGTTCTATTCCTATTTATTTATTTCATACTTTATATCCGACTATGAATGTTTGTAATAGGCTCGAAAGAAATTTTAACAAATTTCTTTGGGGAGCCAAAGAGGGTAAATCTTCTATTTTATGGGCTTCTTGGACAAATGTTCTAGTGTCAAAGAGGAAGGTAAACATGGTTTTAAGAACTTGGGTGGCATGGTTACTGGTTATTCTTATAAACTTTGGTTCAATTTAAGGTCTAAAAGGAGCCTTTGGGAAAATTTTAGGATTTTTAAATGATGTGTTGGCAAACATCCTCTCAACTTCTTTTTCAAAAAAGGGGACTCTTTTAATGGGAAAAGTTTATGCTCCATTAAATGGGATGCTGAGAATTTCATTTAATGGGGGTTGGGGTATGGTGACATCTTTTTTTGGCAAGACAATTGGTTAGGTTATTCTTTTATGGATAATTAGCTTAATACCCATACTACTAGTTCTTGTAAAGTTGCCCATTTTATTCAAGAGGAGACATGAAATGTGGATTACCTTAGGGAAATGGTGCCTAATTTTGTTATTAATCTCATTCTAAATGTTCCTCATCAACTTGATAAGAAGGATTGTATTTTATTTGATAAGTCAAATGATGGGAGCTTTGTGTTCAAAGAGTTTTGACATTCTGTTAAGTATTTGCAACCCAACTCTCAGATGTTCTCGTCCACGTAGGTTAAAGGTATTTTGGCTTCTTATTTTATTTTAATTTGGTTGATTTTCAATAATTACAATTTGGTGGATACTATCTTAAAAAAAGGTTTTTATATTATTTCCAAATGTCAATGTTGTTATCAAATTGAAAATTTGAACCGTGTTTTTGCTAATTGCCCCATTTCTCTAAAATTTTGGTTGTATTTTGATAATGTTTTTAATACCCAATTTTGTAAGGATTATATCAACATTAAAAGTATCATGCAAGATTAGGTGGTTCCTACTAAGATGCATATTCATAATGTTTTACCTGTTATTTTTTGTTGGTTCCTTCAGAAAAGTAGGAATGAGTCGAAGCATGAGAACATTAATATAAATGAAATGAACATTATCATTTAAATTAAGGATAAAGTACATAATTATATTTCACTAATTTAATTAATCATGAATTTCTTAATAGCTAATAATAAATTGCTGAGCATTTTGGTGTTAATACTTCTTCTAGTGTTCATTCTCCTAAAGACATTATAGTTAGATGGATTAATCCCCCTCAAGGTTGCTACAAACTCAATACTAACAATTCTTTTAATATTTGAAAGTTGGGTGTGGTGGTCTCGTCCATGACTTTAACGATCAAATTATTGTGGCTTTTGCAGGTCCCTCGGATTTGCATACTACTACTATGGCTAAAACTTAGGCCTTAAACTAAGGATTACAATTATGCATTTGTTTAGGGATTACCAATGTTTGGATTTAAGTGGTTGTTAATATTATGATTCATTATATTACTAAAAAATCAATGGTAATCCCTCTTATTTCTATATAATTAGAGAAATTAAGAAATGGTTGTTGCTTATCGATTTTTTTATAACTCACATTTATAGGGAAGGTAATGTTTTTGCTGATTTTTTAGCTGCTTTTGGTTGTAATTTGAAGGATTTTTTGGAATATATGGGGTCCTCCCTTCCTATCTAACTTGTGGGTTCAATTAGGCTTAATCGTGTGGTCCTTCCTTATGTTAGAATCAATTAGGTTCTGCCTTTGCCTATCTATTTTTTGTGGTGGTCTTTGCTCTTAATGTCTTATCCGTTTCTTTTTAATGTATGAGTTATTTTTTATTAGTTTCATTATTCCTTATGTGGTAGATCCTTTTTGTTGGTTCTTTAGCTTTGCTTCCTCCTTGTATGTTGGGGCTAATAATACTGATCCGTTATAGAACTTATTGGCCTTCTTTACTTTACATGTTGCATTGGGTTGTTCTTTCTTCAAGATTGCCCTACCTTTTACATTTGCTTTTATCAATTTTGGGTGGCCATTTCATGTTATTCTCATTATGCTCTTGCTTTTCCTTTTTAAGTGGATGTTTCCCTCAATTCACCACTCTGCTAACCTATTTATTACTCACGCTCATGTCAAGCATGGCTGAAAGGGATATGATGTGAATGAATGTTATCTTTTCTAGGTGATGACATGACCCAAAATCACATCTCTTTTGGGGTGTTTCATTATTTGGCATTGATGGTTTCATATTTATATTTATTGTTGATGGATCTCTCTTATTTTAAGGTTACAGATTGTATGGATCAGGTTATGTCTATTTCCTATACTTGCCTATATTTTAGTTTAAAGTTGGAATTGGAGTTGGTTTTGTCTCTTTTTTCTAAGGCTTACATGACTTCTAAGTGCTTTGTGTTATCTGGTTACACGATATGTACTATGAGCCTCCTAAATGCTTTTAACAGGAAATATCTCATGAATATTAAATGGTATTTCTTCATCTATATTTTATATTATTCTTATTATTTTCAATTCTTAAATCTATATGAATTTCTTTGTTATCTCTACATCTTGTTGTGCAAGGTTTGGTTTTGAAATCTTTTTTGCTTGCAAGATCAAGGAATTATAGATCTTGTGAGAAAGCTGGTTATTTTTTGGAGGAAGATTATATTAGAAGTCTATATATTTATCTTCCTTTTTTGGTGGTAGGCTTCTCGTCGCCCTAGAAAGTTATTAGTTGATTTTATAAATCTTAGTATATGGAATCATAGGCTTATAAGTTATCTTTTTTCTTTTATTATAGCTAAATCTAGTATTCGCAATCTGAAGGTTCCCTTTAAAGACCTTGTAACCCTTTTTTATATTAATGTGTAAGCCCCTCTGTGGGTTTCCAAAAATAAAAGAAATTACATTCAATTAGATTATTTGTACTATTGCTCCATTGAATGAGGTTCCCAACAAACATGGTGAAGGGCAGGCAGGACGAGCATATTAGATTATATGTTTACGGGTTGATACTGCAAGAGGTTAAAGTCAAACTTGTTGGATCTTTATATCCATTTATAAAATGAGGAAATAAAAAAAAAAAATCAAGAGTTTAAGAAAATTAAATTGAGACATTCTCCATATTAATTTTCTTAATAAACAATTTTAAAATATGAAATGAAAAAAACTTACCAGAATGTTGATTGAGATTGTAGATCTTCTTTGTCAAAATGTTGAGACTATAAGTCTTCTTCTTCTAATCACCCAACCAAATATATTTTAGTGAGTGGGCACAATAAATCAATAATTCATTAATAATTTTTCTTTTGAATCTAATTTGTGTTCTAAACACAATTTAATCCTTCAAAAAGAAGAGACTATGAGACCAACATTCTTCTCATATAAATTCTTCCATCTCTCATGAAGGAATCATGTATCATCATCACCTTTCATGTAGAACTTAATTCTTATTTATAAGAAAAGTTCACATCTTTTTAATTTTGAATATATCTTTTGATCATCACCTTTCATAAGAAAAGTTCACATCATAATTCTTGAAACATTTTTAATTAATATTTAAATGATAATTATCTTGACACATCATCAATATTTAATGATGCATCATCAACCTTATCTTTATCTTTTAATATTAAAATATATTTATGATGAATCATCATCATCTTCATGGAAAATAATAAAAATAAAAGGTGATCATAAATGTATTGCTAATGTAATCATAATTTATCATTTATATTATATCACATTTTAACGATAGTGTTCAATTAATATATAATAGTAATTAGCTGATAAATAAGAGACTTATGGACCTATAATTCAAGCTCCAATAATTTGACCATTAATTTAAATCTTTAATTAATAAATAAAAATTATTAACTTGAATATTATTCCACTATAAATATGAAATTGCACTCTTGAATTTATAGTACAATTTACTCAATTCAAAAAATTAAATTGTCCATTGATTTAATCATTACATATAAAATAATCCTCCATAAAAAGTTCATAATTAGAGCTAGGTAAATCTATCACCTCACTAATTATATCTTGATCCTTGAAATCCAATTAATTCTCTAATGAACAATAAACTTTATAATCTCGTCATAAAATTTGGTCGCTCAATTATTTAAGTTCTGAATTAATTATTCAAGGGAACTAATTTTCTCTAGTCAAAGTCTAGGTTTCTAGTAAGAGAAAGTTTGGGTTTCTAGTGAGAGAAAGCTCCATTTTCTTATTCGAATTTCATTCTCCCGCGCTTTTCTGCGACCGGTGGAGCCGTCGCCGAAAGATCATCGGCGCTCTTTGCCGATGTCATGAATGTTCTCTATGCATTGGTGGTAGAGGAAGAAATGGCGTGGTCATCAGAGAAGGGGCGAGACCTTTGAATCGTCCGGTTATGGTAGAAGGCAAGGGAAAGAATATTATGATTGAAGATTGTGATGTTTGGAATGATGCGGTTTTAAAAGAAATTGAAGGTGCGGCTAATCTTGCTAATCTTGATTCTTCATTGACAGATGAGCCTATTTTGAAGGTTAAAAGTTTTTTGGGATGAATAAGGGTCTCCTGGTGCCTAATGATTTGAATAATGTTGAAATCACAAAGAAATACAAAACTAATGGAGATGGAAATGTTTCTGGAAAGGATTTGTTGAATGAGGAAATCTTGATTGCCTGTGTGCAAGATAATAATGGACAGGGTGGTATTGATGAGGTGGTTAGAGCATGTCCGAAGCCAAAACACATCAAGATTGCTTTTAATAAAGAGCAAATTGAAATTTTTGAAGATGGAATTGCGGTTAAGCTTAATCTAGTTTTGGAAGCTAAGAACTCTGATGTGCTGAAACATTCGGCCGTGATTAAAGTCCTAGGAAGCAATGTTCCTTTCTCTGTCTGCAGCATTGAGCTGAGAAGGCAATGGAGTAAGTTCGGTGGGTTCCATATGACATCAATTGGCATGAATTGGATTCTCTGCTCCTTCAAGATGAATCAGGCAGTGGAAGAAAGTTTGAATGGGGGGCCGTGGTATGTTAATGGATACATTGTCGGCATGGATAGGTGGTCTCCTGCCTTTGACCCGTATTCTTTTAAAGGGATTTCAGCTCTTGTATAGATCAGACTCCCGTGCTTGCCGTTGTACTACTGGGATGAGGATAATCTAGCGAGAATTGCCTCTCATTTTGGCACACTCATTTTGGCACACCTATGTATCTCGATGGAAATACATTTAGGTGGGGAAAAAGAGAATTCGCCCGCATCTGTGTCAAGATAGACCTGGAGAAAAAACTTCCTAATGGAGTGTGGATAGTTGGTTTAGCTGGTAGATTCTTCCAACGGGTGGAGTACGAGAAGATTAATTTTATTTGCTATCAGTGTGGTCGAGCCGGACATGATGTGAATGAATGTCCTGAGAAGGTGGTGCAGGGTATCAAAGACCAGGTGCTGAAAGAATCTAAAGCTGTAACAGGGGATGTAAAAAAAGCAAAGGTTGACGCCAAGCCTTATGTGAATAAATATGAGTATTGGCCTTGGATACACGTCCATTTTAAGAATAGACGTGTGTGTAAAGGAGGAGCTGTTAATAGAGGAAAAAATAGTAATAATGAGAGTAGGCCTGAAAACAGGGGAAGTATGAATCAGGAGAATATTATGCAGGAGCAAACTTTAAGAGGAAAGGAGAATGCTAATAATGTGAAGAAATTGGTTTCGGGTGCAGAAACTAATTCAGATAAAGAAAAAGCTGCTGGAGGAAGCCGACCAGGTATTTTTTAAACAACAAATTTATCGTTTTGATTGAAGACAGTGAAATAGACTATTTGGGAAAACTTGAAGAATCTGATAAACCGTTGTACATGGATAGGGAAGTTTAGAATGTTGGTGCAGTGAATAATATTACATCTTGTTTCAGTGGTTCTGCTAAAGTTAAACTTACTAAGGAGTTGAAATCTTTGGGGCCTTGTGATCCTGATTATAAGAAGAAGAAGAGAGATGGAAGGTTGACTTCCATAGTTGGGGTGAGTTCTCCTACACTTGTTTAATGTCTTCGTTATTATTTTGGAATTGCATAGGGGCTAGAAAGAAAGAGGCTGCTCTGTATTTGGAAGAAGTGGTTAGAGATCATGACATTTTCTTCATTGGGCTAATGAAGACCAAGATGACAAGTATTGGTAGAAAGGATGTTGATGGCCTTATTGGGAAGGATTAGGAGTATTTCCATTTTCTTGCTATTTGTCTTTCAGGTGGTATCTTAGTGCTTTGGAACATGAAGGTTGTGAAATTTGTGTTCAAAGAGACATCTTCTCAGATGATAGCTGGGGATCTCTCTATTTTTAAATTGGGGCTGTGGAGGATTGTTACTGTTTATGAAAGCAGATGTTGTAAGGAGAGGGAGAGACTTTGGAGCCTGCTTGGAAGTTGTATGAAGAGTTCTACTCCTTCAATCATTGGTGGGGATTTCAATTGTGTTTTAAGCAAAGAGGAGAAGAAAGGTGGTAAAAGGTTCCTTTTCTCTAAAGGATCTAGAGATATTAAGTGTTTTATGACTAATTTAGATTTTCATGATGTGGGGAGCATTGGACCAAGATTCACTTGGTGCAATAATAAGGATGGAGCATCCAGGATTTGGGAAAGGCTAGATAGGTGTATTCTGAATTCGGCTGCCCTCCAAATTCTTCCTTCGGCTGCTACTAGACATCTAGTAAGGGTGGCTTCGGATCATAGTCCTATTGCCTTCAAGTTGGATGACAAGGTGCGCATCAAATCGAGAACAATCAAATTTGAGGATACTTGGAGGTCTTATCCTACAGCTAAAAGCATTGTATATCATTCTTGGAAAAAGAATGATTTTGGAGATGAAAGTATGGTTCTTCAAAGGAAGATTAATAGAACTTTAAAAGCTTTATTTTTGTGGAGCAAAAACAAATGTAAAGACTTGAATGTGCTAAAGGAAGGACTGAAAAAGGAGATTTTGGATCTCCAACATAAGGAAGCCATGGGAGTTGATTGGTCAGGTCATGATCTTCTTTTACTTAGAAGTAAAATCCATGATCTCAATGTAACATTGAAAAGATTGTCCACTTGGTGGAACCAAAGGGAAAAAGCAAGATGGCATGAGGAATGAGATACTAACTCAAAACTGTTTCACAATTTTGCTATGGTTATAAGGAATGACAATAGGGTGAATCAAGTCAAAGATATACATAATGTGTTGCAAGTAGAAGATGATGAAATTGAGAAGGTCTTCATTCAACAATTTGAGGCAAAGTGGAAGTATAGAGAATGCGAATTAATGGGCTGGCCTGAAACTTTTGAGCATCAGAAGTTGATTCCTGAAGAAGTTACTGCCCTTAGCACTAAATTTTCGTTGATTGAGTTACAGTAATCTGTCTTCCAGCAAGGGAATAATCGATAACCAGGTATGGATGGTCTCACTTCTTATTTCGACAAGTGTTATTGGGATATTATGTGGAAAGATTTATGGAATGCTATCAATAGATTTTTTACTTCTGGTTGTATAAGAAAGGATTGGAAAGATACTTTAATAGTGCTGATTGCTAAGGTGAAAAATCTTTTTCTTCCTTCCAACTACTGCCCTATTAGTCTTTGCCAGACTAATTACAAGATTGCAGCTACAATGCTAGTGAACAGGTTGAAGACTTGTATTCTCAAATTGATTATCGAAGAACAAATTGTTTTATCCCGGGGAGATCCATTTCAGAACATTGCCTTCTGGCTCAAGAGATTTTTCACAAGTTCAAAATAGCCAAAAATAGAAAGTGGTTGATGGCTTTGAAGTTGGACATGGAGCAAGCATACGATAGCATGGGATGGCCAACTCTTGATCATGTTATTAAATGGTATGGCTTCCCTTCTATGTATGATAATCTTATTATGGAATGTATTATTGATGTGAGATTTTCCAATATTATTAATGGGAAGAATTCCAAGTGGATCAATTCTCATAGTGGTTTTCATCAAGGGTGTCCACTATCCCCTTATCTTTACATGATGTGCTCTCACTTGATGTCTAACCCTTTAGAACAAAGCGGTCAAAGTCTTGGCATCCAACTCTCTCCTAGAGGACCAAGGATCACTCACCTTTTGTATGCAGATGATGTACTTATCTTCTCACATGCTTCCAAGGAAATAACAAAGGCGTTGAAGGGTATTATTGAAGACTTTTGTAATTAGACAGGGCAGAGGATCAATGTCAGTAAATCACAGGTTATTTTCGGCCAGGTTGTTAGTTATCCTATGAAGAAGAAGATTGCTAAAGTTTTTGGCTTCAAAGTGGTCAAGGAAAAGAACTATCTTGGGATAAAGATATCTCTTAATAGGTTGACTTTTAGGATCTTTTAATCAATGCTATAGATAGACTTAATGCTTGGGGTAAGAAGTCTCTATCCATGGGTGGTAAGATTACTCTCATCACAACCTCTCTTTTTTCTATGCCTAACTATCTAGTTACACATTCTTTGATCCCAAAGAGAGTGTTGTATACACTGGAAAAACTTTGTAGAAATTTCATTTGGCATAAACTAGATGGCAGCCATAGTATTCACTATGTTGCTTGGGATGATCTATGCAAATTGAGAAGTATGGGATGGCTGGGCTTGCAGTCTCTTGTTATGAAAGCTGGTTCTTTGTGATCAAATTTGGCTTGGAATTTTTTACAAAAGCATGATACCCTGTTTCACAGAACAATCAAAGCTAAATATGGGAAGAATATTATGAATGGTACTCATAATAAAATTACTTCTAAGGCTTGGCAGATTTTACTAGATGGAGGAAGATACCTTAAAAGTATTATCAAATGGAAAGTAGGCAATGGCGAGGAGATCAATGTATTGAATGTTGTCTGGATTCTAGATAGAAGTATAAATCAATTGCCAACTTTTATTGATTGTGTTGCTTTGGAGGGGACCAGTGTTCAGCAGTTTATTCTGGCGAATGGTCACTAGAATTTTCCCCTGCTTCAGGAGGTTTTTCATCCATACCTCATTGTGTTGATTAGTCAAACTCAGATTTATTCTAGTTTGGAAGATCGGGTGGAAATGCAGAAATTATATTTGGGAAAGACTGTTTCTTCCCTGTCATTTGATCATGTGATGAGGTGTAGATTCAATTTAAGAGATGATGATTACTGTCAGTGGCTTAACAAACTCAAGCTTAGCAAAAAGGTGGAGATCTTCTGGTGGAGAGTTGGGAAATCTGCTATTCCTACCAACCTCTTTCTCAGGAACCGTAAGATCTCGGTGACAGATTCCTGTGCTAGAGGATGTCAAGTGGTGGAGAGTTATGAACATATTATAGTTCAATGTAAATATCTGGTTGAAATCATTGTGCAGGTGATTGAGTGGGGTATTTACATTTCTAACTTCTATTCCTTGGAACATTGTTTAAAGGAACTTAGGAGAATATCTACAAGTAATCTTGGCATAGTGAAAGTTTACTGCACCATTGTCTACTTCTCTTGGAAAAATAGAAATGAGGTTAAGCATGGCAAAACTGCACTAACTTGTTATGTGGTTGCAGCAAATGCTCTTTCCGTGGCTATCACCAAAACTTGTCCTTATCTTTCTAACTGTGGTACTAATCTCCTTAGTGAGTCTCAAATTGCATGGTGCCCTCCACCGAAAGATTGGATGAAGATTAATGTTGATGCTTCCATACTTAGTTTGGGCATTGCTGAAATTGGTGGTGTCTTCAGGGATCACAAAGGTAGATTCATCCTTGCATTTGGGAAGAACAAGGTTCATTGGGACATTGCTCAGCTTGAGTTGGAGGCTATTCTCTCGATGAAGGATCATATTAGAAGCTGTATGCTTGAATACAAAGAGGTGATTGTGGAGAGTGGTAACATCAATGTTATTACTTACCTCCAAAATTCTTTAAAGCAGAATAAATGGCTTATGGATATCAGTTCGGTAAGAGATTCCTTCTTCCTGAATGAATTTAATAAAGTTTTTTTTACATGCTTATAGAAATTGTAATAAGGTAGCCAATTTGTATGCTACTTTGGCATTAGATAGTAGTTTTTTCTTTCATAGTTTTTCTTTTGATGATATTCCTTCCTTGTTGTTGAATTTAATCAAGGAAGAATGTCATTCTTTTGATAATTGTAATTAGTTTTTTTTCTTCTTAATGCAAATTGCACTTCTTCAATAAAAAAGGGAACTAATTTTCTAACTTTCAAAAATGAAATGAATGGATTTAATGTGTAAGCCCCTCTGTGGGTTTCCAAAAATAAAAGAAATTTCATTCAATTAGATTCTTTGTACTATTGTTCCATTGAATGAGGTTCCCAACAAACATGGTGAAGGGCAGGCATGACGAGCATGTTAGATTATATGTTTACGGCTTGATACTTTAATATAATAAGTTACTTGTGTAAATCCAGAGCATGAGTACCAAAGAAGATGTGGGATGGTATACTGGTAAGAGTATGGTTTATATCTATAAATCTAATATGAAGAAGAACGTCACACATTATCATTATATTTTAGGGATTGTTACCCGCTCATGAAAATAGTGGCATCGTTAGGTCTAAGTGTAATACCAACTTACCTCCTCGGTCCATGGGTCATAAAGTAAGGGTCTATATGTATCCAAGAAACATTTGAGGGAGAATTCACATTGATGTGTTATTGATGTTGTCTTCGTGAATTTAGTTAATAGCTGATATCAACCTTGAGCATTTGATTCAAAATTTTTATCTTTGAATGCTATATAGTTGACTTTCATGGTGTGGAAGGGTGATTAAGTCTTGCTTTAAAATTAAATGAAATGTTATGTATAATAAATATTTAAAATTTATGTGCTACAAATTTTCATTATATATATATTTATATATATAAAAGAAGTTTCATTCAATCATTCTCTCCATGGAGTCTCCTCTGGTGATTCTAGGGCATCCTTTCAATTTCACTCTCTATGATTTTTCAATGCTTCTCTTTTAATTTTCTCCTGTTGTTGTAGTGGGTCTGTATGGCTTGGGGCCTTTTTGGCCTTTGGTAGTTTCTATAAATTCTATTTTTCATTTGTCTATTTCTCATGTGCTAGTTTAATTAGATGTCACTTAAAAATACCTTAATAGTATTTGGCTAATTCTAGAAAACTTTCCTACCTTTTGTAACCATTATAAAAGGCACAATCTTTGTATTTCTGAATGTTTTAGCTTGCATCCGCATCTTCATAAATTAAAGGATCCTTTAAAATTATAAATAAATTGATAATTTGGTCAGTTCTTCACCTATCAATACTAATGAGATATGTGATACTGATGTACCTAATGGTCCCATAAAGGAACCTCAATAGATTGACACTACTCCTAAAAATAATTTTAATTACGGTTTTATTATTCTAAGTGCTATTTTAATTAAGAATCATATGGATGCTTTATAACTTGTAACTATTAAGGGAATGGATGTAACATCTACTATGAAAAATCAATGCTCCATCATTATTGCTGCTTCATCTTTAGATGATCAAATTGGTGTGATAATTTCTAATCACAATAATGACATAGCCTTAGATCAAATGCCTTATGGTTTTAATAAAAATATTGTAGAATTTAAATTCCTTAGTTCTGATAGTGGTGATGCTTTTAATCCCTCCCCTAATGGCCCAAAATTTTAATGTGCATGATAACGTGGAAGTAAGGGAATTTATTAAGGTATCTAATTATGATATTGGCTCTAAAAATTCCTTGGATTATTCTTCATTTAATGTTGTTAATTCCACATCTTCTAAGAAAATTGTGTCTACATGAAAATTTTTTTATGATGATAATATGGAGGATAATAATCACGAGTTTAGCAAAGTTCAAAGAAAGACGTCTAAGAGAAATACAAATTTTATTTTGCAATCTCCTGGTAGCACTAGATCTCAAATTATTCTTAATATGTTTTTTTTTTTTTTATTTTAAGTCCCTTATAAGGAATGTTAGAGTTATCAACTGCCCCCTTCTAGGATTAGAGTTAAAAATCTTTATAGAATTCATAATATCACTATTTTTGTTTTGCTTGAGTCATTAATTCCTGCTGTTAAGTTACCTTCCACTAGTCACTTTTTGGGTTTTAATCATGTTGTTGCTAATAATTATAATAAGATTTGGGTGGTTTGGAAAGATCTTATGGTTATTGATTTTATTGGTGGTTTTAACCAAGTTATTAATTTCCATATCAAGTTTTATCAGTTTAAATGTTGAGCTTCCTTCTTTTATGTGGCTTTTTCTAAATTTTCTTGATGGTTTCTTTGAGACTAGCTCTTTAACATTTAGACCTTCTTAAAAACTTGGTGGTTCTCAATCTATTTACCAGTATATGGAAGATTTTAATAATATGATTTTGGATTATTATTTGGTTGATATTAGTTTCTTTAGTAATATTTTCACTTGGAATCATAGTAATTTCTAGAAACATTTGGATTGTGTGCTTTTTAATAATAAAAAAATCAATTTCTATACTAGTACTCA
The DNA here is from genome assembly GCF_001605985.2 of Dendrobium catenatum. Lineage (NCBI taxonomy): Eukaryota > Viridiplantae > Streptophyta > Magnoliopsida > Asparagales > Orchidaceae > Dendrobium > Dendrobium catenatum. Next base: position 427,921 of record NW_021319301.1, on the reverse strand, counting down.
TGTTGAGCACCTTAGTAGAACTATTTCCAATCACTCTGCCCTTCTTATTTGTATAAAGTGGGTTCATAGAGACTGCCCTTCTAATTTCAAATTTCAAAATATGTGGCTTTTAGATAGTTTTGTTTAACTATGGTTCATGACAATTGGCAAGCCCCTTTGCATCCTGATAATTCTTTACAAGGAATGAACAGACTTTGGTTGAAACTTAAGAGGTTGAATTTCAAAATAAATTGGTTGAATATAAATATTTTTAAATATGTTTTATATAATATATTGGTTGCTGAATATATGGTGAATCTGACGGAAATTAATTTTCAAAATGACTACACTTACGAGAACTTTAAGCTCCTGAACAATGTTAAAACCTCCCTATTTAAATTTCAAGCACTTGAAGAGATTTTTTGAAAAAAAAAGGTTCTAAGCATCTTATTGAGGGTGATAATAACACTAAGTACTTTCATGCCTTAGTGAATAATAAAGGGGCTAAGAATTAAATATAAACTACTGAAAATCTTTCTAGAGGAATTATAAATCCTTATGATAATCACCCAAATTTGTCCTATATGACTTTGGGTGGTATTCCTATTTTCCATTTAATCTTTATTGATGATATTATTATATTTGCTAATGGTTATTTGATTATGATTAATATTCTAATGAGATTTTTACAAAAAATTGAGAATATTATTAGTCTTTTTCTTAATTACAATAAGAGTTGTTTTATTACTTCCAAAAAAGCACCTTAGGATCATATTAATAATATTAAAGGTATTACTTGTTTTATGAAAACTTACTTTCCTTTAAAATACTTGGTGGTTCTTATAAACAATGGCAAGAAGAAGACTTTTCTTTTTGATGATCTTATATCATCTATTCAAAATTTCCTGGGACCTTTTCATATTAATTTGCTAACTTTTGGCTGGAGATTAACTCTTGTCAAGAGTGTCATGTGCTCTTTACCTATCTACATTCTCTAAATAATTCAACCTACTCTTGTGATTTGTAACTAGTTGGAGAGAGTTTTTCATTAGTTTTTGGAGGGGATACCCCCAATCATTCCTAACTACTTTTGTCTTCTTGCAGTAATTATTGTGAGGTGATTGAGGAAAATGGTTTGGAATGTAAAAGTATGATTGATTTATCTCATAATTTTTCTATTAAACTATGGTTTCATTTTTGTGCCAAAAAAAGCATGTGGGCTAAGTTTATGACTTCTAAGTATTGTAATATAAAACTTCCTACTATGTGCATTTATAAAAAATGTGATTCTAAGGTTTGGAAGACATTGTATAACATGAAATGGGAATTGAAGAAACTGATCCCACAGGGTTAGGGTCGAAGTAATTTTTTTTTACAAGATAATAGGTTAGTTTTATCTTATATAAATTCCTTACTCTTCATGAATTCAACTTCAACTACTAAAATGAGTTATTCTAATTCTGACAATAATTGGGATTATAATAAATTAGCAGAGGTGATCCTTAAGTTTGTAGTTATTCATATTTTGAATATCCCTCATAATGTCAATTTGATGATTGTTTATTATTTAAGATTTCCAACACTTGTATTTTTAGACTTAATGAGGCTTGGAATTTTCTTAAAATTTAAAACACTATTTCTTTGGTGTTCTCCATGATCTATCATAAATGTATTGCCACATCTATTGCGGTCTTAATTTGGAGAGTTATGCACAGGTATGTCCCCACTAATGATATTTTAGTGTCTATAGGTTTTATTTTACCCTCAAGATCTCAATGTTACTCCCACGTAGGGAATATACATCATGTGTTTATTTCTAGCCCTATTATTGAAAAATTATGGATTTATTTCAATGATATGTTTAGATTTTATTATTTATGTGGTAATATTAGTATCCCTAATATGCTGAACAATTGGTTTATCAATTTTAAAGGTCACATTTAGAATGCAAAATCAACTCTTATTATGTGGTTTTTATGGCTTCCTAGAAATGATTATTATTTTAATAATATTAGCATGAACCATTGGTACATTATTAATAAAATAAAAAAAAAGTGCTGAAGCTCTTTTCTTTTAATCTTTTGGGCATTAAAATATTTAGGGGTTGTTTTTTTATGGCTAAAAAATTTTGTATTATTCTACATGCTAATAAAGGTACTGAAGAGCCCAAGTTGGTTTATTGGATTAAGGCCAAACCACATATTTTTAAACTTAATATAAATGTATTTGTTAAAAGTTCTGGTCGTGGTTGTGGTGGTATTATCATGGGTTCATTTGGTAGCAATATTATGTCTTATGCTAATTATTTATGTTGTACTGTTATTTATTTTGAGCTATTTTTTATTGTTATATGGTCTTAAGCTATATCTTTCCCTTGGAATAACTTACATTTGGATTGAGGTAGATGCTACTAATAGCCTTCATTTTTTGAAGGATTTTGAAAATAATATTTGTAGCCTTGGTTGATTCTATTTTATATGTGATATTAAGTGGCTCTTGGTTCTTTTTAATTTCCATATGTCTCATATCCTTAGGGTGGGAAACACTTGCTTGGACTGGTTAGCTAATTATGGATCTTACTTACAATAATTTTCCTAACTTATTAAAAGGCCTTATTAGGCTTGATAAAAATAGGCTTCCATATGTTATATTCTATTTATGTGGGTGGTGGAAGGGTTATGTTTGATGGATGGGGATCTTTTGGTTTGTCAAGAGGGGCTCTATTGGGTTTGTTTTTGGCTGATAAGATTTTTTTGAGTATGTAGGAGTTTTATTGTTTTGCTATTTTGGTTGACCTTTATTGTATTGGTTGTTTCTTTTCATCCTCTCAACTAATTATTTTTAAATTTATACAGATGTTCTTTTATTTTTATTATGATCTATGCTGATGGTTTGTTTAACAGGTTTCCAACTAGACTTCACAAGTTTATTTTTTTGTTTTTGAATTGTTATTGTATATGCTTTGATCCTCAAGCTTGTTTTAAGGTTTTTGGTGGTTCTCAAGAATATGCTTTATAGAGGTACTAAATTAATTTTGATATATATCAATCTAGTAGTTCATCTTTTTGTAGGAGATTTAGGCTGAATTTCTTATGGTTAATATACATTTTTTGGGGTTGGCTTTTTCCTCCCACAAAATTTTCATTGGTTTTTTTATTATTAATATACTTAGTTGGGATTAAAGACTTTCAAATTTATTTATTTTTTTATTGTAGCACTTTGTATCATAGTGAGTCATTGATCTTGCTTAAAGATTTGTATTCTACCTTTCTATATTAACGTGTAGGCTCATATGTGTGTTTTAATAAAAATAAAATAAATACTTTAAATAAAATTCAAAATAATTTTCTAATAAAAATTAAATTGAATTAAACTTTAAAGCAATAATACTTTTAAAAAAATAAAATCCCCATCATAATGTTGCAACTCAAACTTATGAGTTTATGTTTTTGATGATAAGAAACATTATGGCTCTCTTTCTATTGTTTACTTGTATTTACAAAATATGTTTGTTTGTGAGTATACTAATATTTCAGGAATACCATGCAACATCAAATAAAGAATCAGAGCTCAAGATTGGGTTGAATAATGTTATGTTGTAAAAGGGTTTGTAATATTCATTGATGCAATTTTTGATTTCTTGAGTCAAGTCTTATAAGGGTGTATGCTTGCTTGGTGACCATGCACACACACTCAAGGGAGTGAGATCTAGTCAAATCTAGAAGATCATGTTTTGAACTAATCGTACTTGACGATTTTGGATCATCCAGGACGATCCTTTATGATCTTGGAAAAGAGCAGACAAGGACAATTTAGGAAAGATTTTAATATTTAATTTTTGTTCTAATCATCCCAGACGATCTGGATCATCCAGGAAGATCAAAACAAATCATGCTTAAATTCATCATGTGATTAAGGGACTAATTATGGTTAAATTTCTCAATCATATCGTCCTGGACGATATGTATATCGTCCTGGCCGATGTTTGCCGACATACTTGATTTTCCCAAAATGGTCAGGACGAAATACCATAATTTCTCTTCTACATCGTCCCGGACGATACAAATATCATCTGGATGATATGTACATTTTTTGTACTAATCATCCTGGACTATCCTAATATCGTCCTGGACTATCCTAATATCGTCCAGACCTATCAGGTCAAATTCTACATATCGTACTGGACGATCCTGAGATCATCCAAGACGATTCTGGGTGCTGAAATTGAGTTTTTAGGATTTTTTGAAGTCCTCTTTATAAGCACATCGTACATAGGGCTGCAAACTAACTGAGCCGAGCTGAGTATGTTAGTGTTTGTGTTTGTTTAACATTAGCTTGTTCATGTTTGGTTCGTGTTTGATTCGAGCTTTATTATTTGTGTTCATGTTTGGTTCGTTTAATTTAAGGGTGTTCTTGTTTGGTTCATGTTTGGTTCATGTTCGTTTGTTTAGTGCTTATCGAGCTTTAAACAAGCTATGTTCGTGAACATATTTTGCAAAGAATCTATTGAACAAGCAAACCTTAAATTTGTTCATGAACATTCTAAACAAACAATCTAACAAACATGGACAAATATCAAATATTTCTTGTTCATGAAATGAAATTTCTAAAATAAAAGCAGTTGTATATTTAAAATGAAAATATGATTAATTTATATAAATATATTTTTGAAAGAAGCTTACCCGTTGCATTTCTCTCAATTTGGTACGGTAGCTGAAAGATTATCTTCTGCATTTGTAACAAGACTTCAATGGTTCTGTCAGGACTATTAAAAAAATACACCATATAAAACACACTATCAAAACAAATACATCATATAAAATAAAGCAAGTTGATATTTAGCACATAACGAAATTCAAACCAATGAGCTAATAGAAGTGGAGAGTATAATAAACAAAAACTTAAATAAAGCATGTATATATGTCAAAACTACAAAAAATATAGTAGCTCATTAAACAAAATTACAATAGTTTTCTTCACAAAAAAACAGAAAAAAAAAAGAATATTATGCTCCTTATCAAACCAATGAGATCTCTTTTGTTTCCTCCCTAATCTGCAAGATGTAATATAATAAATTAGTAGTTGTAAGGAAAATTTTCACCAACTAGTATTAAAGTTTTGTCTTATCATACCTTCACTTTTCTCTTTATACCATATAAATTACGGTACCAATCACTTCCACAAATAAGAAGTTGCCCTATATCTGTACCCAAAGATGATCTATATTGATCAATAACTCTTCCACCAGCACTGAAGGTGGCTTCTGAAGCAACTGTTGTAATTGGAATAGAAAGAATGTCACAAGCCATCCTTGATAAAATATGATATTTTAGATTGTTAGCCTTCTACCATTCTAAACAATCAAAATGAATTATTGGATTTTCTTCCTCGATTAAAACTCCATCATCCAAATACACATCAAGCTCAGATTTTACTACATGAGTAGTGTAATCTGTTCTAATATAAGTTTCATATTTTCTCTTTCCATAAAGTGGTCTGCCTCTAATAGAAGAGGAACTAGGATAATTACTATTTGTTTCTTCAACTGTATTCTTCTCAGCATTTGCGATTTTATAATCTTCTACATACTCATTATAAAGTTCATTTAGACTCTCTCGTATATCGGTGATGTGCACTTGAGCTATGTTTTCAGTATACATAGAGTTGAAAGCAAAGCTTATCATTTTCATTTTATTTCTTGGGTCTAAAATTGCACCTAATGAGATTAAAAGATTACAATCACCCCAATATTTGTCAAATTTATCTTTCATTTTTCTTGCCATGTCTCTAATGTGTGCATTACCATGTAAATAATTATCATCCAACATCTCCTTTATTCCGCAAAGCTCAGACATGAATATGTTGGATGTGGGGTACTCGGTACCTAACATATTAAAGAAAAATTTAGAAGAATAGATTGGGGAAAAAATAAGAATATTATTAACATTCAGAAGAATATACCTGAAATCAATTCAGTTGTTTGATTAAACACTTCAAGAAATGAGCATACATCTTCCAACTTTCTCCATTCCTCCTCAGTAGGACAGGTAGAATAGCAGGAATCTCGATCTTGAAATCTAGGAAAGAATTCTTTAAACTCTAATGCAGTTGACAACATTGCATATGTAGCATTCCATCTTGTAACACAATCTAGGATAAATTTCTTCTTGGGAAGGTGTAACTGTTGGGCATTCACTGAACATTAATATACGTTGTTGAGAAGCTGTAACATATTTTACACTGGCCCTAACATTCTTAATAATATCTTTTATCTCATGAATTCCATCTTTTGCCAACAAATTAAGAATATGAGCACAACAACGCACATGAAACATTCGACCACCTAGAGAAAGCTTCTTGTGAAATTCTAGGCTGGTCTTCAACATATTAATTGCTAATGTGTTATAAGCTGCATTGTCAACTGTTATGGTTGCAACTTTATTCTCAATACCCCAATCCTTTAGACATTTGTACGATACATAATGAATGTTGGTTTCCTTGTGAGGTGGAGGTACATCGACAAAGTTAAGCACTCTTTTCTGAAGTTTGCAATCCCCATCAACAAAATGGCAAGTTAATACCATATAATGGATATCTTGATCGGGCTTCCATAAGTCAGTAGTTATGCTAACTTTACTCACTGAATCCAATAAGTTTCTCAATCTTTTTTTTCCAATTTCATAACTTGAAACACAATCACCTCTCAATGTGGTCCGTGAAATCTTCTCATAATGAGGGCTTGCAGCTTTCATGACAATGTTGAACATGTCATACTCCAAAAAATTAAGTGGTAACTCATGCACCATAATCATATAAGAAATCAGCTCCCGCATCCTAGCATGGTCATACTTCCAATTATTGATATTAACACTTTTTCCAAGTTCAAACGTATTATTTTCCAAAGGTGGTTGCAAAGAAATATTAAGTTGCCCTTTAGACTCTACAACTCTTTTACTACAAACAAGTAAGTGACGTTGGTACTGCGTAGTTGCACCACCTTTGTTTTTACTAAGTTTAAACTTATAATGGTTACATTGAATTTTCTCTGAACCATCACCAATTTTTATTATTGTAAATTTCTGCCACACTTATGAGGCTTTTTTTCTTGCTTTCCTAGAGAAACGATTTGCTTGTTGGTCATGTTCTGTTACAACTGTTGGACTTGAAGATTAACTCGCACTAATTTGGACATCATGAACTGCCAAATGTAGCTGAGGAGGTGTAGGATTTATATGTGACTGAGGTGGGGTGGAATTTTGAGACATACCCTTACAAGAAAAGTCAAGAATATTAAACATAAATCCTATCCAAGCTACATCAAAATAAATTTTACACTCCTCAAAGATTAGGGCTTTTACTACAGTTGTTAAAACTTAGGTCATTAAGAAGCCTTGCAAGAGGAAGCACATCAAAACAGCTAACACAACCAATCTAGCAAAAATATGTACAGCAACACAACCAAAAAAAAGGTGCAGCAAAATAGACTCACATGAACACATCAAAGCATCTTACCGAGTTCAACCAAAAATCTGTAAAATTTGCTAACACAACCAAAACTCACATGAACACATCAAAACAGCTAACACAACCAATTCAATAAAAATATGTACAGCAAAATAGAGTTGTATATAGCAAAAAATCTGTAAAAATCTTTGAAACAACTTACCGAGTTCGGGAGTCCAGAAATCCCGCTTCTGCTTGATGTTGGTCGGTGTTGGAAGGAGATAAAATAGAAATGCTGAGTTAACGTTTGATTTGGGTTTGTAATATTATTAAAATCACCACCAATAAGCCATGGAAGGTTGCAAATACTATGAAATTGAATGATTTGATCCCATAAAATCCTTCTTGTATAATGAGAGGAAGCAGCATAAACAAAAGATGCACAATATTGGAAATTAGAACTTTCAATATTATAATGCAAAACTTGTGTAAAGTCCCCAATGATATTAATTCTAACATAATCTTTCCAGAAAACGCAAATTATATTGGAAATATTTGACTTAGCATGTTTAAAACCTAAAAATTTAGCAGTACCAAGTAATTTATCCACATAAATAAGAGGTTCAAGCAAAACGAGAATGGACATATTATGAATACGATATAGATTTTTAACTCTAAACTTAGAAGAAAGGAAACCAATGCCCCAGACATTCCAAATGATGGTGTTAAAAATAAAAAAAACCAAATTAATGTGAAGTATGTGAACGGGTATTTCTAGGAGAATGTAAGAAAACATTTTTGGGTTTCTACCTCTCTTACCACGACCCTAGGAGAAGCTTAAATCATGATCTTCTCTAGCATAACATTTAGCCAAAATATCCACTTCCGTGTCAGTAAAAGCATCACAATGATAATGATCAATTAAAAGAAGCTTACTATCATTTAAGATATCTGAAGACCCCTTAGAAAGAGGCATCTCACCTTACATATAAAAAATAGCTTCTTCCAAAGTGGTGATATTCCTCTAAACTCGTTCGTAGAATTCCTTAACACTCTCAGTTTGGGCATTGGGAGGATTTACTTATACGGATAATTCTTCCTTCGGCAAAAGAGAATCAACTATTTCATTAATAAGATCATTAACCTGCTCATTCATAGACATATATTGAATAGGATTAGGACAGTTAGTATTAATGTTAAAAACAACTATTTGGGTCAAAGATTATTGTGTATCACAAGGAGTAGATGAAGAAGATGGGTCAAGTATAATCTTGGAGTTAACATGTAACATTTATTCTTCCCCATTAGACAGAACACGTATTGTTTCCATTAAAGGGTCCACAATTTGAACACTAAGGAGTTCACCTCCACAAGAGGATGGAGGCAAACTGAATAAGATCAGGTTGAATATTACCATCAACATTACCCTGGGTAATACCTCCGTTACCTTCCACCATAATATGATTCAAAGAAGCATTAACATGAATATTCAAATTTCCCTCTTGCACTTTAGAAGACCTGACCAATTCTTTTTTCCTTCTTAAGGTGAGGATGTAATTTAAAGCATTCACTCAATCCATGCCCATACATCTTACAGTGTAAACAAAAAATTAGATAATTTTTAAATTCAACATTTTGGAAATAACCATTCAATTTAGAACTTAGCCATATCTCTAAAGGATGTTTTTTAGAAATATCTAGCTTGACCAAAACATGAGCATATCACAGATGTTTTTTAGAAATATCTAGCTTGACCATATCACAGATGGCCTTGAAACTAAAGCCCTGGCCCGATCCGTTTGTTGTGGCCTACCAAGAATAGAAGCAAGCCCAAAAATCACTTGAGAATTGAAAAAATGGAGCCTCATATTAGGGAAAGAAACCCAAACAAGAGTAATGGGTGATTCTTCACAGACATCAAAGTCAAGTGTCCATTTAAGGAGCCTCATTTGGCAAGCCTGCATGTAATAAGATCTCCTCAAAAAAATATGGCTATAATCCAAGTCATTGCTCAGTTGAATCGCTACATGACAAGGATCTAGTAATCCGATGTGAAAGGAAATAGAGAGCATCAAATTCATGAAAAACTTGTGGATAACATTTAGATTAGGATGCCTCAAAACAAACTTACCCACAAGAGTAAGTGTGAAAGAGGTATCTAAATGAGCCACAATAGAATCGTCAAACATTAATACAGGACAGCCCTTGAATGATGAGTGAATAAATTGAAAGGGAGGAGAAGAAGCATAAGGTCCAGCAAGCGCATCCATAAAATATTGGGATTTGCCATTCAGAGCAGAAGCTAATGGAGGATAAGATGACAACGGTGTCTTCATCCCCCAAAACCACAAAAATGATGAATGAAATAAAATTAAAATAAAAGCTCAAAAGTAACACAAGAAAAGAAAAATTGTGGGTAAAGAACAAAACTAAGAGAAGAAGTCACAGACCTCACAAGAGACTGCTTGAAACTAAACCACACGGGGAGCCCAGGAAGCAATACAAAAACCCAAAGCCGCAGAAAGGAGCAACATGAAAACCAGAGTAAAAAATCGCAGGGAAATGAACTAGGAAGACACTAAAAGATTGTATGAAGAGGAGCCCGAGAATCACCTCAAAAGCTAGAGCAAAAGAGAGCTTGCATCAATCCTATATGTTATTGAATTTTAGTTATCCATGTCTAGCTATATCTATATTTTGGTCTGATGATGTAAACACATAGAAAGTACTTATATAGGCTCTTATGCCTTAAATTAGTTTATAAATATTTTTAATATCTTATGCTCTTAATTTAATTCATACAATGACATGCATGTAGTTAATATCTAGTGTGATGTATTGCCTCGATTGTGGAACTTGAGAATAAATAGGAGTACTAAAATAGAATGTTGATATACCTAGATTTAGGATATTAAACCTTTTAGGTTCTATAAAGATAATATAATTTTAGGAAAGCCATAAATCTCCCTTTCCACCCCTACAAGATCAACAAAGATATAGGAGTGCATATGCTATGAGTCCATTATAATATTAAGAGTCCCACAAAGAAAACTATGTTTTTTTGCATTCATTAGTTCAAAACACTTTATTTCCATTAGTTTCTTATTTTCTTGTAAGTTTCCATTATTAGGAAAATCTCAAAAATAAGCATTTTACTTTTAATAGGATAAATCATGCATTTATATTAAAAAGTACAAATTTAATTTTAATTAAGTAGAATACTTCCTCATAGAAGCAACACTCTTCTCTGACACTTTATTACTTGATCAATATGTATACTTACATATTTAGTAGGCCTTCATTATTCTTAGATCAAAGAAAACATAAGCATATTTATTTTTCACACTACTTCTTTGTGTAGCTCACACTGTTGATCACATAGTTAGTCTAGTAAATGCCCATTAAGTTTTTTGCATTATTATCTGGGAGGTAAATTTCATATTACAATTTTAAACTATATTGTTGAAGTAGTGAATGTTTAGAACAACTTGTATCATGTATCTTTATTTTTATTGTGTTAGTTTATTAAAATTTTAAAAAGATAAAAAAAGTATCTTATTTCATGCTTAGTAGATCTATTATGTGATTCTGAGATATAAAGGATCCTTAAATTATTTTTTTTATAAAAAAAAAAAAGAAAAAGATTTTAGAGATGTCTGAACCAATACAATATCAAACTGCCCTAGACCTTTGAAAGAGTATGCTAACCATGCAGTAGAACGAATTCACCTAAGTATAAATAGATCTACTATCCAGGCCAATAGTATTAAACTGAAACCTATCATAATTTAGATGGTTCAAAATTCCCAATCTAGGGAAACTCCTATTGATGATCCCATTCTACACTTATCAAGATTCTTATAAATATATGTAATATTTAGGTATAATGGTGTTAATGATCATGCTATTCAACTTAGATTATTCCTATTTTCTTTGGGACAAAGCTAACATGTGGTTGAATTCCTTACCCCTAGGCTCTATAAT
>NW_021319301.1:410410-411588 GCF_001605985.2 Dendrobium catenatum | reverse complement strand
GAGGAATTTTTGGGGTAATCATCACAACCCAGCCATTCTGATTTATTAATAATATTAATAGTAATATTTATTATTAAATTAAATCAAATAAAATTAAAAGTCAAAATAAATTTCAAATCATATTTAACGTTTACCTCGTATCTCCTGAGCTGTCTTCCTGTGCAAATCTCTGCTAAATCCCGGATATCCGATTGAGTGGAAAACCTCGGACACACAAAGCCTCGTTGGAATACAATCTTCCGGCGTTAAAAATGAGGCTTGAGGCTTATTTATTGGGTTCTTCTTCTTCGTTACTCTCTCACGTCTTAGAGCTCGAGCACCCTCTCTGAAGTCCCTAAGCCTCCACCGAGCTGGTTCCTTAAGCACCACTTCAGACTCCGGTTCGACGGCTTCCCCGACTACAAACTCTCCATCCACGCAGATTTAGCAAATCCTAGCTGGAAGCTAACAGCCTTGCTTGACTTGACGGAGAACCAACCCACTCGTTCGACTCCACTTCAATTCACTTCCAACGCTCGACATTCAGCCACAAGCTCCGCCCAGGAAGGTCCTCGGCACCTGCGGTTGTGTTGGCTGACTTGTTTGCACTGGCTCCAGCGTTGGGAAGCCCCGACCTAGTCGAAGCAGCTGGCCGAACCCCCTCCAATGAGCAGATCGCACGCGAACACCTACAAGAATCTCTCTGCCTTCTGCATTTATTTGACCTATAACTTGACCGCAAAAAGAGGCATAAACTTAACATGTATTTCATTATTCCAAAGCCAGCATTTACTAAAGCTAAGGCCCAACTCCTCCTTACTAAAGCTCCAATAGCAGACTTTCTAACATTAAAAGCCCATTAATCTTCCTATAGTTCATTAGACCTCCACTAAACATATATCCACCAATCCTTCTCCACTTCACTTCTCAACCAATTCAACCCACCTTCAAATCTAGCCCATCGCTACACTTCAATTCCCCCGTCCAAACAGCATATCAATAATCCTAGGTGACCATCCTGGAGCCCTTTATGTTACTTAAGTTATTGCCATACCTATTGATATTATGTGAGTTATCAGTATTGTTATTGTTATTAAATATTACTGTTATTAACAGTTTTCTTTTTAATAATGCTACTTCCCTTCAAATTATTAATTGTAATATGGCCACGACATTGTTAAAAAAAAAAAAAAAAAAAC
>NW_021319301.1:387656-410355 GCF_001605985.2 Dendrobium catenatum | reverse complement strand
TTAAAAAAAAAAAAAAAAAAAAAAAACAAAAAAAAAAGAGAGAAAAAGAAATGGAGTTTTTCTTGTGCATCTCACCATCGTCATCAACTCGGCGAAGGTATAAATTTTCCTAAACTCAGATTCTCATTCTCAAAGTTCGTGACAGATTGGAAAACTGCCCATGCATGCCTTTATTGCGTGTGGTGGGATGGGACCCCGGTGCGGCTCCTAAGACGAGGTGGGTTATCACTTAAAAAGCCCTACTTCAATGTTCATGGTGGACCGAAAAATTTCCCATGCACGCCTTTCTAGATTTTGGTGGGATGGGACCTTGGTGCGGTACCTATGGCGAGGCGGGGTCACTCATAAGTACCCCTGAGCGGGGGAAAAGCAAATTGTCTTTTTAAACAGGTATCGTCAAAGACCCCATGCACGCTTTTATTGCGCGTGGTGGGAAAAAAGATCATGGCCGCGGTGTCCTCGTCTGATGACACCTACCATGCACGTCTTTATTGCGTGTGGTGAGAAAGGCCCAATTTTTTCTATAGTTTTTTCCTAAACGGGGGAGACGTCGGGAGGCTGCCAAAATTTCGTATGAAAACAGACTGTACTCAGACCTGTTTGAACTCAAAAGAACATGCATTGGGACTCAAATGAACAACAGTGGACTCAGATTTGTGGACCTTCGAACTTGATTGAACACGAGCAGGGGACCTGTGAAAATGAACTTAAATGAATTGAATCCAATTTGAATAAAACACATTAAGAACATAGAATCAAAATGATAACGAGGACCTGACTCAAACTCAAGTGAACTTAAACTCAAAACTCAATTTAAAAATGAAAGGAATTAAATAAGACTATTTGAACTTTGCTTTCTTGACTCAAATTGAACATTAATGGCTTGAGCAATTTGAACTCAAGCAAGTAGTTTAGTTGGATCACAGGGGACTTGAACAAAAGCTTGAACTTTCAAAAATACTAGGGACTTAAGGAGCTTGGTATTGAATGGGATGCAAAGAACTGAACCCATAACAACATACAAGACTCAAGCATGAATTGAACCTTGAATTCGGGTTCGATGGAATACATAGGACTGGCATTTGGATGAATGAACGAATCAAAGTCCAAATACACAGTTGTCCGAGATAAGAACAAGTTGAAAGTGGGAGATGAAACCCCGATACATGCGAAAGATGATTGCAATGTATTCAAAGCACATACAAGTCCCCTTTAAGGTCAAATGTGCCATACCTACAAGAACAACAAATGGTTATATAGTGCACACGTATGTCCTATATGCATTATTGGAATCTCCAACATAAGTATCAATGCCAGTTGATTGAAGAGGGCAACACTACTACTTGATAATGAAAAATTTGTCCCTACAAACAGGTGCAAACACATCAAACTACTTGAGATTGGTTTAAGGTGGATATGATGCAGAAACAATGAATCTTCTACAAACACTTTCAGGAGGTTGTAGTGGATACAGCTGTTCCCTACAAATGAATATTTGTGGATAACAACAGTGTGTATATCGTAAGCACAACGAACCACTGTGGACACGAGTACAAGTATCACCTACAATAGCGGTGATTAAGGTCTTCAAGTATGTTGGGTACAAGGGCAACTCGATGTACAAAAAAGGACACCTCATGGCAGAATGGAAGAGATGTTTGAGCAAATTCGAACTAAACTTCTTGGTGTTCCAAAATTCCTTCTTGATCCTGTACTCAGGAAGGAAATATGCTTGCATCTACAAATATAAAAAAACAACAAGAATATTACATTAAAGACCCTGAAAGAAATTCTTTCCAAGGTAGCAGTCTCTAATTTCAAAATCAAGAAGGACCTCCCCAGTGAATGAGAAAAGGGGAGCCAACATCAAGATGATGAGATGCCTCACGACATCCAGATAATATCGCCACTGGATCCGCAACTTCTATGCATGCGAATAGAAGGTGTCTACAAATACTTTCAAAGTACCCAAGCACATGCATCGTAGTTTGTATACACATAGGTATACTAAAAGGGGTAAAAGCAATCATAAAACCCGCATGGGCCCCAACGAGCATGTTATTGGTACACACGTGACGTCCAAGGATGCTGCGCGGGTTATTAAATTTGATCCCGATCCTCCTAAGCAGGTAGGTAGGAGTCGACAAGGTTTGGCAATCAATTATAAAATGCCACCAAACACCTGTATGGGCCCCGACGAGCGTGTTATTGGTACACACGTGACGTCTAGGGATACTGCGCGGGTTATTAAATTCGAACTCGATCCTCCTAAGAAGATAAAAAAGAGTATATAGGGTATAATTACAAAATGCCCCCTAAACACCCGCATAAGCCCCAACGGCGTGTAATTGGTACACACGTGACGTCTAGGGATGCTGCGCGGGTCAATATGTGAATTTAAGTTCGAGCATGATCCTTATATGCGGATCAATATGAGTTGATAGGGTTCGAACCTTCAAACAAATACATGATTGTGGCGACCGGTGCATTTGTTTTAATACATTCATGTTAGGCCTTCAAGGCTTATGATCAAGAGAATTTACTAATAAAGGTATGAATTCTACGAAAACTTGATCCATAATAGTTTGTCAGGGTGGACAAAATGAAAACTACTTCAGCTCACAAAGAGCCAAATGCCTAGTCGAAAATATCACTAGGATCTATTCTCAAATAATCTCCTGCTAGTAAGGATGTGATACGTGTCCTCTAACCGACAGTTTCGCCGCCAAATGACACTACAGGTAAACGGTTATGACCCGGGGCCCTCTGAACCGAATAGTTTTGCTGCCAAATGACACCATGGATACTAGTTATGGCCAAAGCCAATACACTTCTTAGTGGCATTAAATCCTTGAGATATGAATCAATAGGATATGATTGATAGGGCACAAAGCCCTCTGTTAGCTAAGGTGAATTCAAGTTTGTCCCCTTAGGCAAATATTCAACCCAGGTCTACAAGGTACCCTTGGACGAAGCAACCCATAGTTGCCGATAAGGATCCTTCTGTCAGGTTGGGTCAACTACCTCCTCTGACTAAGTAGACCAGGGACCATGATGGCCCGGGACGACGGAACCATGAGATCTTGATCGGGTCCATCATCCATTCCCCCATCATCCACTTTAAGTGTTAGATGGTAAAATTTCCATTTTAAATATCAAATTTTCCAAACACCCAAACTTTCCAAATTCTCAAAATTCCATATTTATGCTGCTACTATATGCCAGATAACACGTATCTCTACGTTTCTGATCGACGACTAGCCTTAATCGAAAGTTCTCGCTCATGATTGAGAGGGGTAATTAACTATAGGGGCTTGCGCCTATAGGATACCAGAACTCGGATCATAAAGTCCTCTCAAAATGAGGGCAAAATCTCTGGGTAGTGTCTTATCTACAAACCCATCCGCCTTCCAAAATTAACTCCGGAACTTAATCCATTAATACTCACTCACAAAAGAGAAAGCACAATCAGTGCGGGCAAAGGCCGGGGCCGAATTTTCGGAGCCCACAGATGTATAGAATTTGACCTGATAGTCCTAGACGATCTATGTATAGTCTAATATGATCAATTCAAATTTGTACACATCATCCCGTATAATATTGGTGATCTTCCTAGACAATTAGAAGAAAAATTATGGTATTTTGTATGGGACGATCAAGTATTGCCCCATATATCTCTTGGGTCATCTAGTACGATCTTCACTGATCGTCCTAAACGATCAGATTGAACAACTTAATCATAATTAGTTTCATAATCACATGATTAATTATGTATGATTGTCATAAATCATCAAGTACGATGTATATCGTCTTGGATGATTAGAACAAAATATGAAATTCAAAATATTTATCTAAATTATGATTTGCGACTATTTTTTATGATCATAATTAATTGTCCTGGATGATCTAAATCGTCCAGTACAATTAGTTAGATGAGCTGATTGTACAGTATGATATAAATAGTACAATACGATTAATTCAAAATTTGAATGTATGATTTTGACTTAATCTCACTCCCCTTGAGTGTGTGCGTGCATGATCACCAAGCTAGCATACACCCTTATAGAACTTGACTCAAGAAATAAAAAATACATCAATGAATATTACAAAAATCTTTACAACATAAAAAATACATCAATCTTGGGCTTTAAATCTTCATTAAATGGTGTATGATGTTTGTGAAATGTTAGTACACACAAATAAAAATACATTACAAATACAAGTATATATAATGATGTGAGCTACAATATTTGTTATCATTAAAAATATAAACTCGTGAATTTGAGCTGCATCAATCTCCATGTTTTTTATGATGACAAATATTACTTGTTAAATTTATAAAATTAAAAATATTTTCTTCTAATCTTTCACTTACTAAGATAAATATATTAAAAATAGGGGAAACAATATTTTTTAAAAATTTTAGATAAATAAAATTAAGAAACTAAGCTACAGAAAAATAAACAAAAATAACAAATAAGTAAATGCAAATAAAAGATGAACAAATGTAATCAGACAAATACGTTCTCTCCCTTTGACATTATACAAAAAAAAAAAGAGAATCACAAAAAAGATACAAATAACAAAAAAGGAAATAAACACCAAAAATCAAACTGACCATGATCAGGTGAAGGTGGTGGCGATGTATGAGAAGAATCAATTAATTTTAGTAATTTTTTTAAAATGAGAAAGTTGCATTTTCATTTTATTCAAAAGCTTAGTAAAAAATGAATTAACGGTACTAAAATTTAGAAAAGTTGGAAATTTTAATTTTATTAATCCTAGCTTAGGCTCCTTATAGGTTAAAATCCTTTTTAAACAAAAATTTAATTTAAACATAAATTTAAAAGGAAATGTGATCTTTTCAAACTTCTTTTCAGAAATATATCTTGAGTGAATAACATTGCAAAGTGATGAATAAGAAATCATGATTATCAAATTCAAGTGTGCATAATATCAATTGGCATGTGAATTTGTCTAAGATTTAAAGACTTGACAGGAAGGAAAGCTAAATTATTGTGGGCTCATTTTGTGCATCTTTATTAATTTTGACGTATTTTACATTTTTTTTTTAATTTTTTGATACACTTTGTGCATCTTGGAATTATTTGGAGGACATTACACATATTTTTATTTTGAGCTTATTTTATGCCTCTTTTTATTTTTTGCCAACTTGCTTCCTTTTTAAGTCTTTAAAATTTCTCGGTTGTGAGATTATCTTCCAAATATAAGAGAAGAAGAACTCACTCTCTTTTATATGAAAGAACAAACCATAAATCAAAACATGATCCATCTGATATAAACAAACAACTTGAATAAGAAAATTTGAAAATAGATCCGTTGTTTCGCAAAAATATTCAAATGAGATAGAGAACTATAGGAAGATGAAACATATTTCTATTTCTTGGTCTTATTTTTAATTTGAAATAGTTTTTTATTCAAAAAGAAATTACACTACTAAAAAAGTTAAAGGAAGAGGAATAATCATTAATTTTTCTTTCTTTTACTATTTAGAGAAGTCAATAATCAGTAACAAAAAATTTTAAGTAGAAAAGATGGTAAATTTTTTATTTTTAAAAAATATGAGAAGTGATTGATTCTCTTATGCAAATACAGTGTTAGAAGTGATTTGTGGGTGATGATCAAAAAGTGTTCTAAAAAATATATATGAAAATAAAAAAATTGCAAATATAAATAACAAAATATTAAAATAATAAAGAAAATAAAAATATTCACGGCGAACAAAAACAACGATCATATACACATGCATTAACATATAAACACACATAAAAGTTTATATCTCATTATCTTGCTCATGGTCTTATGATTCAAAAGTTACATCTGTCTAGAAGATCTTTTACTTTTTATCATTTTCCCTTATTACAATTGACTTATTTTATCATTTACCTTTGCATGAAGTATTTTTATATTAGGGCACTGAATTTTTATATGTTTGAATTTTCTACACCTAAAACAAAAAACATCAGAAGAAATCTTATCATGTTTACTATGTTTACCTTTGTTATACTTTTATTGATGTTGTTGCTTGCGCTGTAGTATATTTTTAATTTTTTTGTTATTGGTGTTTTTTCTTACTATCATCATTTACTAAGTCACTTACATTCATGTCTTCAGCTTTTAGTACTATAATTTCATCTCCATCCAAAATCTTTTAACTCATACTTTACTCGTGGGTAATGACTGAGCCAATCAGATTATTAATATAATAATCATTAAGTCTTTTGATTCACATATATCAATAACTTTAGCATAAAATTTAATAGGTAGACAATATAGAATTTTATTGCCCTTTTCAAAGTTTGAAAGTTCTTTATATAAAGTACGTAATGATATCACAATTTTAGTAAGCCTATTATACATATCTAATTTTATCTCAGAAGGTTTCATGCAAAAAAAAAAAATTATAATCATACATGAGAATATTCAACTTAGATTGCTTGACTTTATTAGTACTTTCATATGTAGTGCATAATATATCTCAAATTTCTTTGCCAATAGTACACAGAGATTCTCATGTAATCTTCAGAATTTAAATCACAGAAAAAATAATTCAAGCATTTAGCATTCAATTGAGTATTAATTTGTTCTATTCTACTTCATTCAGCAAAAAAAAAAATCAATTTGGATTCTATCTATAATACCCGATGGTACAAAATAACCAATTTGAATCACATGCCACATTCGATAATCAATTAATTGCAGGAAAGTAGACATGCAAAATTTTCAAAAAAAAAAAAAATATTTTCAAATAAAGGTAGTCGTGTGATTGAATATCCTTCTACAATGTTACGATTTTCAAAGTTAGACACTGATATTTTCTTAAAAGTTTTCTAAAACTTAATTTATGAATCTCACTCTGATACCACTTGAAAGTTCGTGAGGGTTGTGAAATCCTAAAGAACTAATTATGAGACTAACTAAGAGGGGGAGGGGGTGAATTGGTGAATTAAAAAAAAACTTTTAAAACAAAAAGAAAAATCCCATTCTTAAAGTTTTTTCAACATCTCAAAACATATAATCAATACAATGTAATATCAATCACAGATTTTTTAATCAAATAATTATATCTAAAAATAATTGCAAAAAATAAAGTGTAGAAAAATAAAATCAAGAACAAACATACCAGATATTTATAGTGGTTCAATCAACCTGACCTACATCCACTCCTCAGAGTCACCCACTCCGGGTATTACACTAAATCTTTAGTGACTCTCTAGGTGGAGAAGCCCTTATAAAATCTTTCCACCAACCTAGTGCGGTAGAGGACTGTACTCCTTTAAGAGGAAGAGAACCTTAACTCATTTTCACCCTCCTGGCGAGGCAGAGAATCTTGACTCCTTTTCACCCTCCTAGTGAGGTAGAGAACCTTGACTCCTTTTCACCCTTCAAGTGAGGAAGAGAACCTGGAATCACTTTCACATTCTTCGGTGTGACGGAGTAGCTGAGTCCTTTGACACCAAAGAGATCTTCTTCCAAAGCTTCCCTAAAGATAAATCTTGAATCTGATGGTTCTAAGATGCAAGCTTGCTAGAGCAATCATATGAAATCCCCTCCACACTCCTTTGAAACCAACAAGGAATTTCTCTCTCTCAAACTCTATCTTTTCCTCTCTCTCTTTCGAGGCTCTCTCTTCAAGTTTTCTCCAAAAGAACGGAGATTCAATACATGCCAATGACACTAATAATATCTTCGGAGAAAGCTTAAATATAGAGATTTAAAAAACCATTGAAACTCAATTATGGCAGTAAAGATTATACAAGACGATCTCAGGATCGACTAGTACGATGTGAAGAATTTGAAAAATCCTAGAAACTCAATTTTGGCGGCAAATATCATCCTGTATGATAACATGATCATCTAGTATGATGTGTAGAATTTAACCTTATAGTCCTTGATGATCTTTAGATCGTCCAATACGATCAATTCAAATTTATAAATATTATCTAGTACGATATTGGGGATCATCCTGGATGATTCGAATAAAATTTATAGTATTTTATCTGGTATGATTCAAGTCGTTCAATATGATCTTTACTGATCATCCTATATAATCAGATTGAATAAATTAATCATAATTAGACTCATAATCATAGGATCAATTTAGACATGATTGTCATAGATCGTTCAATATGATGTACATTGTTCTGTATGATTAGAATAAAATATGAAATTCAAAATATTACCTAAATTATGATTGACGGCTATTTCTCATGATCATAACTGATCATCCTAGATGATCTAAATCATTAAGTACGTTTAGTTACATGAGCTGTTCGTACAATACGATATAAATAATACAATGTGATTAGTTCAAAATTTGAACGTATGATTTTAATTCAATCTCGCTCCCCCCCAGTATGTGTGTACATAATCACCAAGCTAGCATGTGCCCTTATAGGACTTGATTCAAGAAATCTAAAATTCATTAATGAATATTACAAAAATCTTTACAATATAATATACTTTACCCAATCTTGAGCCTTGAATCTTCATTGAATGGTGCATGATGTTCTTGAAATGTTAGCACACAAATAAAAATATATTACAAATACAAATAGATATTAAGATGTGAGCCACAATGTTTATTATCATAAGAAACCTAAAATCATGAGTTCGAGATGCAACAATATCTTCTTTTTTGATGATGAAAAATATTAATGATTGAATTTGTAAATTTAAAAAGATTTTTTTTTCTTAATCTTCCCCTCACTAAGATAATTATATTAAAAATAGGGGAAATCAATTTTTTTTTTAAATTTAAGATAAATAAAATTAAGAAATTAAGCAACAAAAAAAATAGACTGAAATAAAAAATAAATATATGCAAATATAAGATGAACAAATGCAACCACATAAATACGTTCTCCTCCTTTGACATTATCAAAAAGAAGAGAAGCACAAAAAAATAAACAATAAAAAATGAAATAAACACAAAAGATCAAACTAACCCTGATCAGGTGGAGGTGGTAGTGGTGATTTATATGAAAAATAAATTAATTTAATAAATTTTCTTGAAATGGAAAAGTTAAATCTTCATTTTAATCAAAAGCTTAGTAAGAAATGAATTGACAATACTAAATTCCAAAAAGATTGGAAATTTGAATTTTATCAACTCTAACTCAAGCTCCTTACATGTTAAAATTCTTTTTTAAATAAAAATCTAATTTAAAAATAGATTAGAAATGAAATGTGATCTTTTCAAACTTCTTTTCATAAATATATCTTCAGAAAATAACATTACAAAGTGATAAACCAGAAAT
This sequence comes from Dendrobium catenatum, assembly GCF_001605985.2. NCBI lineage: Eukaryota > Viridiplantae > Streptophyta > Magnoliopsida > Asparagales > Orchidaceae > Dendrobium > Dendrobium catenatum. Next base: position 401,074 of record NW_021319301.1, on the reverse strand, counting down.
CATGATTCTCAAATTCAAGTGTGATCGATATAAATTGACATATAGATTTGTCTAGGATTTAAAGCTTGACAGGAAGGGAAACTAAATTATTGTTGGCTCATTTTGTGTATCTTTATCAATTTTGGCACAATTTGCGCATCTTTTAATTTTTTTGATACACTTTATGCATCTTGCAATTATTTGACGGACATTGTGCATCTTTTTATTTTAGACTAATTTTATGCCTCTTTTCATTATTTGCCAACTTGTTTTCTTTTTAAATCTTTAAAAATTCTAAGTTGTGAGGTTATCTTCTATATATAAGGGAAGAGAAACTCACTCTCTTTTATAGGGAAGAGTAAATCACAAACCAAAATATGATCCATCTGATATAGACAAATATCTTGAATAAAAAAATTGAAAATAGATTCATTGATTCATAAAAATATTCAAATGAGATAGAGCTGTAGAAAAATGAAAAAGAATTTTATTTCTTGGTCTAATTTTTAATTTGAAATAGTTTTTTATTTTAAAAAAAATTAGACCACTAAAGGAGCTAGAGGAAGAGGGATAATCATCAAATTTTTTTCATTTAACTATTTAAAGAATTCAATAATCACTTAACAAAAATTTTAAGAAAAAAGAAGATAAAATTTTCATTTAAAAAAATATGATAATTGATTGATTGTCTTATACAAATATGATGTGAGATGTGATTTGTGAGTGATGATTAGAGAGTGTTCTCAAAAATATATATGAAAATTAAAAAAAAAAATTACAAATATAAATAACAAAACACTAAAATAATAAGGAAAAAAAATAAAAACATTCACGACGAACAAAAATAATGAACATAAACATATGCATTAACAGATAAACACACAAACAAAATTTTATACCTCATCATCTTGCTCCTGGTCTATAATTGAGAAGTTAAGGTATGCTTAGGAGATCTTTTGTTTTTTATCATTTACCTTTATTACAATTGGCTTATTTTTGCCCTTTTTCTTTGCATGAATTATTTTTATATTAGGCACTGATTTTTCATGTCTAAATTTTCTACACAAAAAATAAATAACATTAGAAGAAATCTTGTCATTCTTATCATGTTTACTTTTGTTCCACTTTTGTTGATGTTGCTGTTTGTGTTATAGTAGATTTATAATTTTTTTTTGTTATTGATGTTATTTCCTCATTCTCATTTACTAAGCGACTGTTGACCTCATTTTTGTATGAGGTCACTAGGGACCCACCCAGATTTCAGATCAATCCTGACCCTAAATTAATCTAATCTCCAAATCAAAACTAAACTCTAGGATCCTCCTAGAATCCCGACCTTAGGATCTATTCTAGGCCTTAGAATCCTTCTAGGCTCCAGACCTTAGGATCTACTCTAGACCCTAAGACTCTCCTAGATCCATACCCTAAGATTTTCTTAGATTCCGCAATCCTTCCATATTTTAGATCTTAGAGTCTCTCTAGATTCTAGGACCAATCCAGATCCCAATTCAATTCAAGCCTCAATCAAAATCCAGACTTCAGTCCAGTTCAAATATTCAAACTTCAGTTCAAACCTTGATCCAACCTTTGATCAAGCTTCAACCCTATCCTATCATTTATGATCATCCAAATGATCATAAGTAATTTGGATAACTCAAACTTAATCAATCAAACTCAAAATCCAGATCAAACCCGGAAATCCAGACTCAAATCCTAAGTCTAAAGGCCCTGTCCTAAAGGCCTTTTCCAGGGATTTTTCAAACACTTCAAAACCCAATCAAATGACCTCTGATTCAGAGTCTGTCAGTTGCATACTGATGGGACATATCTCTAGAGGCAACCCTCCAAATTTGAGCCCATTATGAGGTCTCTAACCTCAGAATATAAATCAAAATCCAAAGGCTGTAAAACCTTCAAATATTTACAGTCTATGCCACTAGACCTGCCATTCAGTAGATTTTGACCCTAGAGCTTTTTCCAAAGCCTCTAATCACCTCTAGACCCTTGATAATAACTCTTTGAATATTAAACTGCACTTTGGTAGACCCATTTTGACCCCCAGTTGACCAGGGGTCAAAATTACTAAAATACCCCATAGGGGTTCAAGCATCAAACTCAAACCAAATGACTTCTGAATTTCTTCAAACCACTTCCAGCAAGTTTTAAGTATCAAACCAAACCTGTTGAATCTAAACCCAGACCCTGGGTCAACCTAGTTGACCAAGTCAACCTAAGTTGACCAAATAAGCCATTAAGGGTTCAAATAGTCATTTTGACTGAAATGACCTATTTAAACCCTAAAATCACCCCCACCAGCTTTAAATATCAAATTAAATCTGTCTAGCCCATACTCACCCCCTGGGTCAACCTAGGTTGACCCGAATACCCCTTAAGGATCTAAATGGGTTATTCCAACCCATTTTGTCAAATCAAAACCATTTTCAAAGCATGATTGAAACTCATTCAAATTTATTTGAAGTTGATCCACCTTGATTTGACTTGGTCAAACATTGACCTATGATCAAAACCATGTATTATATACATCTTTCCACTCATTTTTTGAGTCTTATCGGTTTAAGAACCCTTAAATCCATTTCATTTAACATCTTGAACACCTCTTAGCTCAACCCAAGTCAAACCATGGTCTAGTTGACCAAGTCAACTATAAGACTTGCTCAAATCATATCAAACCTCTTTCCAAAGTTCAAACATGTCATGTTAAAACCTTTCCAAACTTAATCCATCAGCTCAAGCAATCCTCCTTGCCACCTCAACACTTTGGTTGACTGTTTGACTGGTCAAACAGTCAAACCAAGCTCTCAAATGAGTCAAGGATGGTCAAAGTCCACTTTTAATCAATTCTACTCCAATCTTAACCCTTCAAATCTATCTAGCCAGCTCTTAAGCCTTCCCATGTGCCACCTCAACAGTCAACATGGTCAGTTGACCAGTCAACACATGGTCAACAAACTCTTAAGTAGCCAAATCCCTTGGTTTAGGCTAATCCAACCCATCTAATCCCTCTCCAGCTGTTTGGAGAGACTCTAGAACCTTCCTAAAGGCCCTTCCAGCCTTTAGATCTAGATCCAACAGCCCCTATTGATCCATGTGTCCAAATGGGGACCAAAGAGGCTTTCCACCTCATTTCCCTTGCAAATGTCCTTGGCCCCTAATCCCACCTACTCCAGGGACACTTGGCAGCCATATAGGAACTCGCCCTGTTGATCTCAGCCCTTGATTTGATCTCGAGATGCTTGAATGGGGCAAAATGCCCTAATAGAGCATCATTCGATTCTAGCCCTTCTCTCACCACCTAAAGTCTCCCCAGCCGAGCTCTCTGCTCATTCAACCTATCAACCATCTCCTCTTCATTTCTCGAGCCAAAACCACCCTTCCAAAGCTGCCGTCGGCGAGCATTCCGGCCAACCGAAGCATTTTCAGTTCAAACGCTTCTCCCGCTCGATCTGTTGCATTCCAGGACATGGATTCAGCTAGGAACTTAATCGTGGACAGTCTACAAGCTCAGAGAATCCAAAAATGGTTCAATCCGTCCTTTAAATCAATGTAAATCCCTAAACCTAGTTTAGGACCCCTAGATTAAATTAGCTTTTCATTAAATGCTTATTTAATCGTTCAAAGAGTTCTCCATTATTTTTGTTCACTATCTTAATCTGTATTTAAAATTTCAAGTTATTTTATTGACTATATCGAGCGAACGAGTCATTTTAGTTGATTAGGGCCTCGGTTCGAAACCTGCATGAGCTGTGCATTTTTGGGATCGTTGATCGCTAGATCAACGGTCTAGATCGAGCCATTCTGCGGTCTGTTCTGATCGTGTATCCGTTTTGGCGTCTATTTTTTTGTCCAACGTGATCTAGGCCCTTGATCCAGACCGCGGGATCAAGATCTCGCCGTCTGATCCTTCTCCGCATGATCAAATCGCGTGATCTCATCTGAACCGTTGTTTCATTTCCACGAAAGATCGAGCGGTCACCGCACCCTGCTGACTGGATTAAGTGATGCCGCGTGGACCCCACTTGACCACCGCCGCAAGGTTTCGAACCCGCGAACCTCGCTCCGCCACCTGTCCCACTAACAGCTGCTGGATGTAATTAAATGGGTTTAAATTAAATTTTAAACCATTTAATTGCAGATACTTTAAAAATTAATTAAAAATTATTTATAAATCCAAAAATTAATTTTAAAATATCCAAATTCTCAGAATTTTAAAACCTTTCAAATAAAATTAAAATTACTTTGAAATATTTAATATATTTTAAATAATTTTAAAATACTTAAAGTTTGATATTTTAATTAATAATTGATTAAAATAAAACAAATTAATTTATTAATTTCAAAATAATTTACTTTGGAATTATTTCAGAGCATGGAGAATATTCAAAATAAAACTCATTAATTAAACTATAATATATTTCAAAATATTTGAGATTCTTTAAATAGTCTAAACTATTTAAGTAAGTATATAATTTAATTTATATTTAACTATTAAATTAAATATTTTGAATAATCCAAGCTTTAATTTTAAAATATTTTAAATAAATCAGAGATCTCTCTCAAATCCTTAAAAATTATTTTAATAATATTTTAAAATTATTATATTTTAAAATTTATGTCTTTATGTATGAGCTTATACATATAAATACATATATTTTAAAAAAAATATATTTTAAAATTATATATTTAAATATCTAATTTTGAGAGATCCCATGAAATTTTAAATTTAAATTAAGCTTGATAGAATAGAATTTTTGGGGAGTTATGATTAATCAATGAATAGTTATTTTGTTAATTATTCATCGATTAATCCTTCATTTAACTAGGCTTCAAGTTTATTTGCATGTTAATGTTGTACACACACCACCTAGCTTAGGGTCTCCTAGGTTTAGGAATTGATTGTGCTTGTGTGTATGTGCATAGTAATGTTAAGTCCAGGGGTTAGTTAGAACCTTGATTCGAACCTAATTAACCTAGTGACATCGTTAAGGACAAGAATTAAGGGCATGTTTAGAAAACTTAGAGAAATCCTAGGAATTAGGATATACATTATTTGAACATGAAATTTGAACCACTTGAACATAGTGACATCTACAACCCTTAGAGAAATCTTCATTGGTTTTAGAAGTCATTAAGCCCCTAATTAATTCTCCTAAGTTTAAACCTTAATTAACCCTCAAAACTTCCAAAAAAATGTAATAAATCTGTTTTAAACCCAAAAATTATGTATAAACCCTCTAACTGACCAAAATTCAATTCTTAACTCATGAAAATTGAAATCCCTTTGATTTGACAGCAATTTAAACCTTAATCTAATTTTAATTGAAAATCAATATTTTATTAATATCAATAATAAATGATTTTAAAATTCCAAAAATTTCCAAACACTTGGAATCTCTCCTTAGGTCATTTCCTAGCTTTGGAGTTGATTTCAAGGAAGTTGGGATCTCATTTGGGAGCAAAATCACAAAAAGGCCTTTATTAAAGTTTTTAAAATTCATTAAATACTCTAAATTCAAACCTCATAATATTCAAGAAAATCCAAATTGACCAAACTCACTTGCATTCAACTCATAACAAAGGTCTAATTATTTATTAAAAATGTTAAAATTCTCAGAAAACTCTTAAATTCAAAAGTCAACAAACGTCGGTCAACTCTGTCAAAATCTAGTTCAAAACTTCAAACCTTCGTAATAAATGTAGAAAATCCGATTCACGTATCTTACTGTCTAACTGATCGTTAGTAAGATCTAGTAATTTAATACAAATAGCTAGCTAGTCTGTACCTAATAAAGTATTTATTAACCCCTTAATTAAAAGTCATTTATTATTCCTAATAATTATAAAATACTTGATAATTGATTTATAAAAACTCAAAAATTGTCTTTAGAACTCCCAAAAAATGATTAATCCCCAACCCCCTTTAAAATCAGCAACCAACACTTTTAAATAAAGTTTATTACTCTCAAGTCCTTATCTTTTAAAACACTTAGATCATTCGGAGAGTAACCAGGCCTTAACGAGGCTGTTCTACATCAGCCCCAAGGAAGGTGAAATAAACTTCACGGCCTCGGTGTGAAACAAAGGTGGTATCCAATAAATAATTAAGAATTAATTCTAAAATTCATTCAAAGTCATTAAGATTTAAATTTTAATTAAATTTCCCTTAAATCGTTCAACCAACCAGAACCTTAAGCAATGTTAACAAATTATCATATTTAGGACATATCAAAACCACACAGCCTTTGCACCCACTTTAGATGGTTTGTTAGGACAACCAACTCTAGTTTTAGGCTAGACCGATATTTACTTTTCCGCTGTGTGCCGGATTTTTGAGCTTTCACTGTATGTTATGAGTAATTAAGCATTTTAAATTTCAAATATTAACTGCTTGAGATTGAATATTAACTGCTTGAGATTGAATATTAACTGCTTGGGATTATTTATATAACTTGCTGATTATTAGGATAACCCTGCAAGATCGAGTCTAGATTTTTCTTTTAAATTCAAATGTAATTTGATTTGATATGGTTGTAAACTATTTAAGTGATTCGAGAATGGGATGTTAAAACATCCAATTTGGAATCCAAAGAGGAAGGGACATCCCTTAAGGGAGAGTCCCTCTCCATTTGGAGATCCAAATTTGGATGAACTTAAAATATCCAAAGAGAAAAGATAACACCCCATTCAAGGGGGAGTTTCTTTTCATTTGGATATCCGGACCCGTCGATCCAAGAAGCAGCAGAAGGATGAAGAGGTGGATAACGAGAAGACTCATTCTTAAAGTCACTTAAGTCTTAAGATTAGAAATCCGGGTTGTTATCAGTGGTACCCAACCACTTTACTTTTCTGCAAATTCTGTGATGTAATAATAAGTGACACTTGTCATATGGACTTTTAATTTGAGATATTAATTTAATTGATTTATTTAATTGATTGCGCACTAGAACTTCTATTTTTCTAGACTTTTTAATTGCATGCCATATTTGATTTGACCTGGAGTATGATTATAGGCTCTTAAGGACTCATTCAAAACTATTTCTACTTAAACAAAATTAAAACATTTAAGCTCACATAGAAACTCTAACGTTTTAAGAAGTAAGCCCGGGACCGCCTGGGGTTCTCATTTCATAGCCTTCATTTAAATTCAAATATTTAATTGAGTCGATTAGCATGCATTAGATTAATAACAAATTAAATTTCTAAAACTTTTAATTGCATTTTTAGCTTAAGCATCAAAAACCCAACATAAGTCAAAGGGGCCAATTAGGATGTGCTCTAGATGTCGGCCCTATTCTTAAAAACCTATCTTAAATAACGTCCCTACCCATTCTAACATTAAATGACTTGATACATATTTTTAAAGCGTTTAGGTGGTTTAGCTGGCTCCCCAATCCAGGCCGGGATAAGATCAGATTTGCGTTGCACTAGTTAGGTTTGGGCTACTTTTTAGGGCCCAATTTAGACTTAGGTTTCGAGGCAAGCTCAGGCTATAAGACCTCACCCTCCGGGAATTGAATCCCGACTTTCTAATAAAATTGAACATTCAAACTTAAACCACCTTCAATCGAATTCAAGCCCAATACTTAGGATAGACTGAGGTGTTTCTAAAGTAATTCAGAATTCCAAAAACACCTCCTACCCTTCTTCCTTTGACTCCAGAAATAAGTGCTCAATATTGAACCAATCCCATTTGAAAATTCCTACTCATTTTCTCCTTTGACATCAAGCTTTGAAAATCTAAATGAAATTTCTACTGCTATTTTAATCGAGAGTATTCGTAGGAAACTCCGGTCTCCTACGATGTAATTAACTACGAGGGCTTGCGCTCGTAGGAGATTTAGTAACACAGACCTGATTTTCAAAATCAAAATTTTCAAAACCTTTAATTAATTATCATTGGGAAGATTCAAAATTCAACGATCGTTACCTCCTTTTTCAAACGATCAATAGTGATTGATAACTTCTTTCCTCGGAGAGATATATCAATATCTATTGTGATTTTGATTATGAAATTAACAATCTCTTATCTAAATTATTATAGTTAAATAATTGATTGAATGTCATTTTGATCTTTCGAGATCATAAGTCGTTCCTCCTTGAGTTTGACTACGATGATTCAGATAAATTTAAAATTCTAAAATTTGAACCCATTAGGGAACAATATGTTCACCTCCCGATGCGATATACTGTTCATAATGACGTGTTCAATTTTAAAATTCAAAATTTAATATTCCCAAAGAAAATTAATATTTTTTAAAAACAATATATTTTTCAATCAAAACAGCCACTTCCATCAATGTCATCATCTTTTAGCATCATAGTTTCACCTGCATCCAAATGCTTTTGACTTACACTTTGCTCGTGGGCAATGAGTGAGCCAATCAAATTATCAATAAAATAATCATTCAAGTCTTTTGTTTCACATATAACAATAACTTTAGCATAAAATTTATTAGGTAGACAATGTAGAATTTTATTGACCTTTTTAAAGTTTGAAAGTTATTTACCTAAAGTATTTAATGATGTCACAATTTGAGTAAGTATAGTATACATATCTAAGATCGTCTCATAAGATTTCATGTAAAAAGTTTATAGTCATGCATTAGAATATTCAACTTAGATTACTTGACTTTACTAGTATATTCGTATGCAGTGCATAATCTATCCCAAATTTCTTTGCTTGTAGTACAAGTAGAGAGTCTCATTCAATCTTCAAAATTCAAACCATAGAAAAAATAATTCAAGTATTTAACATTCAATTGAGCATTGATTTGTTCTATTCTACTCTATTCAATAAAAGAAATATTAGTTTGGATTCTATCTATGATACTTGACAGTATAGAATAACTAGTTTGAATCATATTCCACATTCGATAATCAATTGATTGCAAGAAAGTATACATGCAAATTTTTCAAAAATCAAAATAAATATTTTCAAATAAAGGTAGTCGTGTGATATCCTTCTCACACACACACACACACACACACACACACACACACACACACACACACACACACACACACACACACACACACACACACACACACACACACACACACACACACACACACACACACACACACACACACACACACACACACACACACACACACACACACACACACACACACACACACACACACACACACACACACACACACACACACACACACACACACACACACACACACACACACACACACACACACACACACACACACACACACACACACACACACACACACACACACACACACACACACACACACACACACACACACACACACACACACACACACACACACACACACACACACACACACACACACACACATATATATATATCATTGTCTAGGGATTCTAATCAAGATCAAACACATTAGATGGCCTCACTAGAACTTACAACAATAGCTTAAAAATAAATTTTGTAAATGAAATGAAGCTCTTGTCAATAGTTAGGTTAACATTATGAATTTATCTCTCTTTATAAAACCAAATAATGTTGTAAAGGGGGCCAAAAATCTCCTTAGTAAAATTTGCTAAATAAATGACACTTATAAGAAAACAATTATGTACTACTTTAGTCACAATTGAATGTGCGGGCGTTATGTGTAGCTTAAATTAATGAGCATTCTAATTGAACGCAATATTCATTGAGGGTAATACATTGGTAGTAAAATAATGCCAAAAATTATTTAGGATATTGTGGCGCTGTGGAGTCGCCATAAATCTGTGGGCTCTGAAAATTCCATCATGGTATGTGTGTGTGATCCCAGCCTCTCCACGCTATCCATTTATTTTTTTTAAGTGTTTGTGTGACGATGACGGTAGAGAGTTTTAACGAGATTAGGTTCCAGGGGAATTTTCAGAAGGCAGATTGGGTTTTAGATAAGACACTACCCAGAGATTTCGCCCTCATTTGGTGAGGACTTTTTTATATGAGTTCTGGTTTCCTATAAGCACAAGCCCTTATAGTTAATTACCCCTCCCAATAATAGGAGAGAACTTTCGATTAAGGCTAGTCATAAAAGAGGTCGAATAGGTTATAAACCTATCGTATAATAGCAATAATTTTAGGGTATAAATTTTGAATTTGGAAGTTTGAAATTTAGAGTTTATCACCATAAATTTAAAACTGGTGGTGGGGGGAATGAAGACGAGCCCTATCAAGATCCCATGGTTCCGTCGTCCCGGGCTGTCATTATCCCTGGTCTACTTAGTCAGAGGAGGTAGTTGACCCAACCTGATAGAAGGTACCTTATCGGCAGCCATGGGTTGCTTCGTCCAAGAATACCTTGTAGACATGGGTTGGTATTTATCTAAAAGGATATATCTGAATCCACTTTAGCTGACAGAGGGCTTAATACCTATCAAATATACCCTATGATTCATAACTCAAGGGTTTGAAGCCTTTAGGAAACATACGGGCTTTGGCCATGATCGTAATATAATGGTGCCATTTTGCGGCAAAACCACTAGATCAGAGGGCACGTGTCACATCCCTATTGGCAAGAGACTATTTGACGACAAATCAAAGTGATACACCCGATACATATTGACTCTTTGTGAGCTAAGGTTAATTTCAAATTTATCACCCCCGACAAACTGTTGCGGGAGGTGGATGATTTTTTAGTTTCAATTTTAAGGTGATATATTTCATTTCAGATGTTTAGATTTTTGTATGATTTGATATTTGCCCACTCCGGTTGAGATTTTTTGTCAATGCGGCCATCATCGGGGTGACATTAAAGTCACTTATATTTTTGTAGGATTTTGTGAGGCATTTTGTAATTCAAATCATGTTACTCTGTTCCATTCAAGGAGGAGGATGAAACTTGAATATTTGACTTGCGCAACATTCTCGAATTGTTAAATTTGGGAGTTAGATGTGACGATTAGAGCACATGCATGTTATAGGGCGATTGGTGGTGCAACAATATTGTGCTCTAATTTGAGAGACATGATTTTGCCAAAATATTATGTCATAAGGGCGATTGGTGTTGCAATAATACTTATGCTTGAAATATAATAATGCAAAATAATTAGTCCTCGCATTAATACACCCTTATGAGTTGGTAGTCTTCTTATATCACTTATATATGTGACTTTTAATTTCAAAGATGATGCATTCTATTCGACAAAGGGTTCTATTTATCAAAATCTATAGTGATTGGTACTTCAAACCATTTCCTTCAACCCAAAGGCAAAATACAACACACTATATTTTTACCTATAAATGGGAGCAAAAGATTTATAGTGCTAACTAAAATACTACAATTCAACTATGAGGAGGATTCAGGAATTTGTAGTGCCCACAATAACTAGTTTGCAAGCAAGAACAAAAAGATTGTATCAAATAAATCAGTCTATTTATGGGAGAGAATAGGAGAACTTATAGCAAACAAGATAATTCTCCTACGAATATTAGCACGATCTCCTACGGAAAAGAATAGAAAAATTTGTAGCAAGCAAGATAATTCTTCTACGAGCATGATCTAGTAGTGGGGATTAAGAAAACACCCTCTACGAGTTGTGCTAAGTGACACTTAGAGGAGTTAAAATAAACTAAATGCAATGACAGAAGTCTAGAAAGCTTTAACGCCACCGGATCCCAACATGTGTACAAGCGGACAGAAGGCGTTCGTAGGCTCCTTAAATGAAATATTGGGCATTATTCTAAAATAAAATCATTTGCCTAAATGGATCATATTTAAATATTTTAAAATGCTCCCCTTATGTCTTAAATATGATCCCTTGAACTAAATGTATCCCTTCATGTGCTTCAGTCAACTTGTTAAAAGTATAAACACTAATGATCGAGAATGCTGCACAGGGTCAAATGCTATAACCTGCATGTGCTCCAATCGTCATATCTAAGTCCCAAATCTAACGATTCAAGAATGCTGCGCAGGTCAAATATTCAAGTTTCATCCTCCTCCTTGAAATGATCGAAGTTGACATGATTTGAATTATAAAATACCTCCCAAAATCTTACAAAAATATAAGTGACCTTAATGTCACCCTGATGATGGCCGCATTGACAGAAAATTTCAACTGGAGGGGTCAAATATCAAATCATACAAAAGTCTAAATACCTGAAATGAAATATATCACCTTAAAATTGAAACTAAAAAATCATCCACCTCTCGCAACAGTTTGTCGAGGGTGATAAATTTGAAATTAACCTTAGCTCACAAAGAGTCAATGTGTAGCGGGTGTATCACTTTGATTTGTCCTCAAATAGTTTCTTGCCAACAGGGATGTGGCACGTGCTCTCTGATCTGGTGTTTTTGCTGCAAAATGGCACCATTATATTACGATCACGATCAAAGCCCGTATGTTCCATAAAGGCTTCAAACCCTTGAGTTATGAATCATAGGGTATATTCGATAAGCATTAAGCCCTATATCAGCTAAAGTGGATTCAGATATATCCCTTTAGATAAATACCAACTGAGGTCTACAAGGTATTCTTGGACGAAGTAACCCATGGCTGTCGATAAGGTACCTTATGTCATGTTGGGTCGACTACCTCCTCTGACTAAGTAGACAAGTATGCGATAACTTTATTAGGTTATAAACATAAATTTTTTTATGATTAAGAAAATTTTATATATTACATTTACTAATTTTATTAAAAATTTATATTTATATTATAAATTTATTAATTATTATTTTTCTTTAAGCATAAGACTATTTATATGGCATATATATATATACTTAATATATTATATATATATATATTAATAATTTTTAGTATCTTGACTACATCCGTTTGAAACATCAAACGTAAAACCTCTTCTTTTTGATTTATTATCTGATCCAATTTCAAACCTTGCTTAAATAAGTAAAACTAAACGCCAAATAAGCAAGTTTTTGAGTGGCACATAAAAAAAATTAATTATTTTTTTGAACCAGATCAACTATCTTAAGCAAGTAAAAATAACCACCATAATATATAGTAGTGCATAAATAAAATTAAAAAACCCAATAACCTATTGACCCCTGCCAATTGATTATAAAGCATATACGTCTGGAACATTTATGCATGGCCGGTTGAATAGGAGCTAAAAGTCCCAGGCACATGTGGTGGTTAATATTCAGGTAGGGCTGCAAACGAACCGACGTGAGCCTGAGTATGTGAGTGTTCATATTTTTGTTCATTTAATATGCAGCTTGTTCAATTTTGATTCATGTTTGTGTCGAGCTTTATTGTTTGTGTTCATGTTTGGTTCATTTATTAATGAGTGTTCATGTTTGGTTCATGTTCAGTTCATATTCATTCGTTTAGTGTTTATCGAGGCTTTAAAAACAAACAGAACGAGCTATAATCAATAGCAGCTTCTACTTATAGATGATCATACTTAAACAAACGAGTATTTGCTTTTATCGAGCTCCTAACAAAATCTCTCTCTTTTTTT
>NW_021319301.1:292771-386724 GCF_001605985.2 Dendrobium catenatum | reverse complement strand
CAATCCAAATTTATATCCCAAATAATTTCATAGTTTAAGCTCATGTAGAATTCTCAAAGGTTTTTGGTCTCACATCATATGAGAATTTTAAATTATTTTCTTTATACAGGTGCTATTTGTTTGGAGGAAAAAGAAATGCAGTGGAAAAAAAAATGCATTAATTTTTTATTTTTGATGTCTAGTTGCATAAAGTGTAAAATAAAGTAAAATAGGAACTCACTACTATAGTTCATTTTGCGTGTAAAGTAAAACTACCCATTTTGAGTGAAAAGAAAATCACCCTGGTAAGAGAAGCCTGTGGTAATCGTCTTCGTTTCTTCCCTCATTCTTGTATGTTAGGTAGAGTTATTACTACGTTCCTTTCGAAGACGTTCTATTACATTCCCTTCGATGACGTTCGGTGCATCGCGTGAGGACCAGTAGCTTCTTTGGCACCCTTTGTTGATACTCGTCTTCACTCCTTCGACGACGTTCCCTTCTTGTTGGATCGGAATGCATGACATCTACGGATTTCTTCGGATGACGCTCAATTAGATTAGGAGGCATCTAGATGTTCAACTTCGTTGCGTAGATGTTTAACTTCGTTGTTCCTTCAACGATGTTATTTATTCGGTTATTCATCTTCATTTTTCCTTCAATGTTGTTGTTGTTCGACACAAAATCAGAATCACATCTTAGACTCCATTGTTGTTGTTCGACTTCACTGCAACATCCTCCAACTACGTTCCTTTTTTGTTCAATCGGAAGTCTGACATTTTTATTGGAAACAAGATTCTAATTTTGGAGAGGAATCAACAACAATTTTTTTTTATTCTCTGTTATTTCATCTTCATTTTATTTGTGTGCGTGTGTATCCATACAAATTTTGGAGAGGAATAGACAGATTTTACTTTGCTTTGCATGAACCAAACCAAACAGAAAAAATAATTCATTTACATTCATTTTACATACAACCAAACAAGTCCTAAGTATTTATTTAACATTGCATTCACTTTACAATCAACCACAAAACCCATATTATGAAGCACAAATCACAAACAAAAAGCAATGATGTGGCAAATTAGCAGCTTTATATTATGATTAAATTTATTTACACAATCATATGATTTTAAAATTATATTTAAAATTAATTAAATAAAATTTATTTATTTTTTAGTAAAATATTAATTTTTGAACCAGCCGGTTCGACAGTTTACCGGTTGATATAGTGGTTCAAACTAGTTCAATCCAAATCTAAATTTTCAACTTCTTCAAACTAGCAATCGAACTGGTTCACGGTCGAATCGGTCAAACCAGTCAGTGTGGTCCGATTTTAAAAACTCTATGTATAAGTATTGCCTAAACTCTTCCATTACTTCTCGTTGGGCCTCCTTTTTCTCTACGCCACTTTGATGCTATGAGATTACACAATTGAATTTGTTTATGAGATTCAGACTAGTACATGTTGGGTTTTCCTCACATAAAATCTTAATATTATGTTTGTTCAATTTTTTTTTTTCTTCAGAAGTGTTTTTTCTAGCCTTCTTTTTTACTCAATAGATTTTATTTATATATTATTTTAATCTTTTTAATACTGTCATTATCAGACCCCAAATTTTGAATGAAAAATTTGGAGGATTATGTTAGGTAGTCGATAGCCAGTGTAGAACTTGTCGAATAATCATTATATGAATAATTTAATATATTGTGTTAATGCTAGGTTTTGAAGTGGCATGTTGTATTGCTTGAATACAATAAGAAGTGTGTAAGGGTTGTTGTACTAGCACCTGGGTGCAATGTTAATTAAATAAGCGAGGAGTCTCATATCATAGACAGATGTGAGAAAAGAAGTTAGTGATAGAAACTTGGAATATAAATTCTTTTATAGACAAATTAATGAAATTAATAGATAAGATAATTTATAGGAAGATAAATATTCTATGCATATAGAAAACTAAATCTATTGGAGAGAAGTCTAAGAAGACTGATAGTTTAGAATTTAAATTATGGTATTCATGTAGAAGTTGTATTAGAAATGATATAAGTATGATTATAGATGAGAGTTTGAAAGATATTGTTGTAAACATTAATATAATTGGAGATAAAATTATAGTTTTAAAGATTGTTGTTGATGCTAAATTTATTAATATTATAAGTGCTTATGCTTCATAAGTAGGTTTAGATATGTGTTTAAAATTAAAATTAACTTGAAAGAATTAATACAAATGATACATTTTGAAGAAAATATTTTTATTGAAAAGATTTAAATGGATATGTTGGTAGAGTGGTAGAAGATTTTAAAAAAATTTACGGTGGCTATGAATTTGAAGTGACTAATGAAGGTGGTTGGACCATATTATATTTTGCTCTAACATATGATTTTGTAATTGCCAATGCCTTATTTAAGAAAAAGGAGGAATATCTCATCACTTATAAGAATTGATATAGTAAGATTGATTATTTTCTTATAAAAAAAAATACATCATTTAGATTATAAAGTTTATGTACCTAATACCGCTTATTAGTTTTGGGCTTTAAGATCAATGTGTGAAATAGAAAAAATAAATAAAATATTATTTTAGGATTAGATGGGAATATTTAAACAACTTTAATAAAAATATTTTTTAGAGTAGGATTCAAAATTTTAAGATTTTAACTATTTATGAGAAAACTAATATTATAGATAAAAAAATAGCTAGTAATATTAAAAATATTATAAAATGTGTGCTTAAGTATCAAAAGAAAAAATCTCTAATAGTAAAAATAATTGGTAATGGAATCAAAATGAGCAAGAAAATATGAAAAATAAAAAGCTTTGTTATAAAAATTGGTTTATATATAAAAGCTCGAAAAAATTGTGAACGATATAAATGGGTTCGTAAGGAGTTTAAGTAAATAATATGTGATGGAAAGAATTTAACTTTTAATTATTTATATAATAGATTAAATACCAAGGAGGGAGAAAGATGGATGTATAATTTAGCCAAACAAAGAGCTAAAAATAGCAAGAATTTATTTCAAGTGTAGTGTATTAAGGATTTAGATCAAAAAGTTTTTTTTTTTTTAAAGATGCTATTCAACATATGTGGATGAGATATTTCGATAAACATTTCAATGAAGATTGTGAGAGTGCAATTGATTTTAGTGATCTTAGCACCTAAATTACAATAGAGATTTTTTTTATCTTCATATTAGTAAAGCTGAAGTTAGAGAGATTTTTAAACAAATGAAGTGAGGAAAAGCTATTGGACCTGATGATATTCCAATTGAGGTGTAAAAATGTTTAGGAGATGAAGGAATTTCTTAGTTTATGGATGCTTTTAATATTATTTTGAATATTAAGGAGATGTTAGATGAGCACAGAAGGAGCTTATTGGTTTAGGTTTTTAAGAATAAATGTAATACAAAAGTGTATGAATTATTGAGGAATTAAGTTAATGTGTCATACATTAAAAGTGAGTTATTGAGCATTGGTTTTGATGTGATACTAATGTTTCTTAAAATCAATTTGGATTCATACCGGGTAGGTCTACTATGCAAGCTATACATTTATTGAGAAGTTTGATGGAGAAGTGTAGAGAGAATAATGTGGAACTTCATATGATGTTTATTGATTTAGTGCTTTAGAAAATTATTAAAATGAAAGAAGTCAATAATGTTTATATTCAAGTCATATCAGTGGCGTCAAATACATTGATAAAAGAAGATGATGATGAAGATTCTCTTCTTGTAGAAGCATACTAGATCATCTCAGTGGTGCCAAATACACCGATAAGAGAAGAATGCACCGAGGAGGCAGATCTTGAATTTTGTATGATGGTGTCACTGATGGAATACAATTCAAAGAAAGATCTATATATTTCAAAGAAGGTGAATCTGACCCCGACATTGCTTCACAAATGGAGCATGTAAATCTAGGTGGTTAGTCTGAATCAACAGACGAATCTCCAGATGTAGCAATGGTCGGCTTTAAAGAAAATGCTCCATCAAATGAGTCTTAATCGGATGAAGTGGCTTATGTACAGTTGAGGAGTGGAAAGATACTATCATCTCCATGAAAGAAGGGGTCTCCAATAAAGACAATGGGAATGAGATAGTTGTCAATGAAAATATCATCCCCAAAGACCTGGGAATAAATACAATTCAACAAAGGGGATAGATTATAATGTCCTATCCCATTTAAGAAAAATCCTGGCGTAGCTCAGCTTATACGACACTCTTGTGATGTCTAGAGATCTTCGGGAGACTTTGATTTAGGCTCTCAATGACCTCAAAAGATACGAGGTATATTATGTTGAATGTAACATGATGGAGGTTCTACAAGCCTATAACGAGCTGTTTATAACCTTCGCTGAAGATGAAATGATGCTTGAAAATGCAGATCATAATCGTCCTCAGTATGTTACTGCAGAGTGCAACGAAATGATAATCAGCTGAATTCTAATCGATCTAGAATCCTCCATTAGCCTTATAAGCCTGAAAGCATTGAGATTGTTATGCCTCGACGTGCAGCATTTCAAGCCATATAAGCTGATGGTTTTTGGCTTCAATGAGAAGGGGAAGATGACTCTATGATCATTCATGCTCTCCCTAAAATTTGGAGAGCTTCATACAGAAGTTAAATTTCATGTAATTGATACAGACACCTCATTCAAGGCATTCCTAGGTCGCCCCTTATTGCATGATTACGGTATTATCGTTAACACTACACCAGTGCATGAAGTACCTTATGATGGATATGAGTTCAGAATCTATGGCAATATTTAGCCCTTTGCAGTGCATGAAGCAACAATCTATGAAAATGCCAAGTACTTCATTTTAAGAAAGCCAAAGCTGTTTAGCTCCCTTAAGGCTAAGGCATCAAACTTAAAGGTTGTAAAGCGGACCAAATAGGAAGGTGAGAAAAAGTAGATATGGAGAAAGAAAACCACACCGAATTTTTTCAAAATAAACGCCACTCCTAAAGAAAGAAAATATGTGCCTCACCTAGGGAGTGACCCGGATGAAGATGATGTCACCCTTACTAAATCTCAGAAGGTGTGATAATCAACAGTTAGAGGGAAAAATAAGACAAAATATTTAAATTTTGATTTTGACTATGAGGCTACTTATATGAATAAGGTGCATTGTATATTCTAGGCATCCTATCAATTTCAGATATTTTATTTGTAGTCACACGCATTTCCCTACAACAATTAAAAGAAAATATTTCATGAGAGGTATATAATGTCGAAGAGCTCGTAACGTTCTATGTGCCTCCTCACAGAAAAAGGGGTGGGCTAGGGACTTTATTCTATGAAGGTGGAGAGCATGAAAAAGAAGCAAATTGTGATTGGTTTTATAGACTCATTGATTATGGAGGCTTAGTACCTATGAGGATGCCTAAATATAATATTAAAAATATCCATAGAATGTTATGATAACAAATTAGCATTCGTACCGCCATACAATAATTTTGTCTTTACCTAAGCTTCTAGTATCGAAGAAATCCTCATTCATTATGACGGAAGGATATTGTTACAAGAAGATGTTTTGAATTTATCACATGAAAATATCCCTAAAAGTAGACTTTCAGAGTAATCACATGCATATAAATCAAATCTGGTGATAGTGGTGATGAGGAAATGTACGAAGTTGACACTTATGATGACCAACCTATAAAAGCCAAACCTGCACCTGAAGAGCTTGAAAATGGTGGGCAGGCGACCATTGTGGATGAGCTAAAGGAGGTTAACTTGGGGGACTGAGGAAGACCCTTGACTGACCTTCATTAACTCCCTTTTATCAGAAGACCAAGTGAAAGAAATAAAAGAACCCCTCTGTGAATTCAGGGATTGCTTTGCCTGAACACACGTTTAGATGCCTGGCTTACCCTTGATGTAATAGTTCACAGATTGGCCATCAAACTGGATGTGGCACCTGTTAAAGAAGCTTCAAAGAGTATGAGATTAGAGATTCAAAAATAGGTGATTATAAAGACAAAGAAGCTTATAGAAGCAGGCTTCATTTATGAGAAAAAAATGCTGATTGGATCGCCAATATTGTCCATGTCAAGAAAAAGAACAGCTAGATTTATGACTGTATAGATTTTAGGGACCCAAACAAGGCGCGTCCGGAAGACGATTTTCCTCATTGATCCCGGTGTCAGAGCTATTAGTAGATAACATGTCAAACTTTGACATATTCTCATTTATGGATGAACATTTAAGATATATATTATTAAATCAAAATGAAATTTAAAGATGAGAAGCACACATCATTCAGAATGCCCATTGGCATTTTTTGTTATACGATCATGCCCTTCAGTTTGAAGAATGTTGGTGCTATATATCAGCGGGCGATGACATATATTTTTGATGAGTTGATACATATGAAGGTTAAGTGTTATGTAGATGACCTCGACATTAAGAGCATGGACTAAAAAGATCATTTAAATGACCTAAGGATTGTATTTAAGAGGATCATAAAGTTTGATATGAAGATGAACCCTCCCAAATGTGCTTTCAGGGTCTCCTCCGACAAATTTATGGGGGGTTGTTCATCACTGAGGAATTGAAATTGACCCTAACAAAATCAAAGCAATCATGGAGATGCCACCTCTCAAAAATCTCCAATAGCTTCGCTCATTGCAAGGACAACTGGATTTCATTCGGTGATTCATATTGAATCTTTATGGTAGTTGTATCCATTTTTAAAGTTGATGAAGAAAGATGTCTTATGCAAATTGGACACAGAATGCCAGGAGGCTTTTAACATTATTAATAAATACCTATTGAACCCTCTCATTCTCATAGCATAAATATTGAGGAAGCCTTTTATAATGTACACATTGGTACTAGAAGAGTCTCTTGGAGCACTATTGGCTCAACATAATAAAACATGCAAAGAAAATGCGCTCTACTACATCAGTTGGAGGTGGATTGGAGCATAAATACGCTATTCTTCAATCGAGAAACATTGTTTGGTATTAATTTTTATAATCCAAAAACTCCGCTATTACATGTTGTCTCATAAAATAACATTCATATAGAAGATCAATATGCCGATATTCTTAATGAAAATACTAGTGTTGACAGGTCACTTAACTAGGTGGGCAGTAATATTACTATAGTTTAATATCACGTATATGTCACATAAGATGATAAAGGGATAAGCCTTAGCAGATTTTCTCGCCACATATTTTATCCCTACAGATTCACTGTTGAATGATAATTTACCTGATGAACATATCATGCAAGTCAAGGAGAATAAAAAACTACCATTTTGGGAGATGTACTTTAATGGGGCATCACCGATTAAACCTACCCAACCTCCAAATCTTGCAAGAGCCCAAGTAGGCATCAGTTTTATTTTCGTAGTGCCTAAAAGAGGTATAATGTGATTATCATTGAGTTTAATTGAACCTATGATCAATAATGAAGCTAAATATGAAGTATTAATAGCGCGACTAGAGATTGCGATCAATGTTAGAATCATAAATCTCCAAATCTCCAGTGACTCTCAACTTGTGATAAATTTAGTTATGGACATTTATAAGATTTGTAAACTTGAATTGGCCCACTACCATTGGAAAACTCTCGAGCTTCTGAAAATAAGTTTCAAATGTTAAAATAGCTTGAGTTCCTCTATGTCAAAATAACAAAGCAGATTGTCTGTCCAAATTAGCAAAGGATGTGGCGAATACGTATGAAGAAGAACCTATACTGATTGGAGTTTATAGCCGTCGGTCTTTGAACCAGTAATCTTGCAATTGTCGTAGGCAAAGAGAATACTGGATTTAAGCCAGGAGGATACAACCTCGGTTGATCCTCTACCTTCCTAACAGATCATTATTAAAAATTAATCAGAAGAACAACATGTAGTCAAAAGAAGTAAAACCAGTAGATGCTCGAAATTATGATTACATTGCTTAAATTTTAAGGAAGGTGGTGATTGGAGGCAATCATTCATCGACCATTTCAAAGAAAACAAACTCCTGATGGATAAATCTCTAGCCACAAAAATTCAAAAGAGGGTGTTGTGATATGCGTTTGTCAATGAAACATTCTAGCGACGAGCTTTTGAGCAAATGCGGCTAAGGTGCTTAGGGGCCGGAGAAGCTGATAGAGTGGTGACAGAAGTCCGCAAATGACTATATGGTGCATATCATTCAAGTCCTAAAATGGCCGCTAAAATTAAGAGGATGTATTATTATTGGCTAATAATGGTGATAAATTGCATTGACTATATCAAGAGGTGTCATGAGTGTCAAATTTACAGTGATGTTATACATTAGCCACCAAATCCACTATACCCAATAGTGGCGTCCTGGACATTTGAATGTTGGGGCACATATATAATTGGGCCGATAAATCCGCCGTCATCAGCTAGACACCGCTTTATACTGGCAGCGACATACTACTTTTCTAAGTGGGTAGAGGTGGCTCCATTCAAAGAAGTCATGCCTGAGAACATGATCAATTTCTTCACCTATAATGTTATCTATAGATTTGGTGTACCGCACCATGTGATCTCAAATAACGGCATGACATTTAAGAGTGTTAAAATCTATAAGTTTCTCGATTGACACAAAATCAATTTTGCGGTACCCATTAATATATAATACAGGAGTAAATGGTTGTTAACCTCTATATAAATACCGCATACATACCTCGTTCCCGTTGGATCCGTGAATCTTGCCAAAATCGCACCGATTCAGCACCATTTGAGCCTGTATAAGTGATTGTTTCATCGTGTTGCAAGCATCAAAAGTGGGTTCTCGGAGTCTTAGGGTTTAGGAATTATACCTTTGCATGTGAACTGATGGCAACAATGTTGGTAGCATGAAGATCAAGGCAAGAGAGGCAATTCTCTTTTTTTTTTTTTAATTTAATTATGATTAAAAATAATAATTAATTATTATTAATGATAATTCATTATCATTAATTATAATTAATTATAATTAATTATAATTAATGATAATGAATTATCATTAATAATAATTAATTATTATTTTTAATCATAATTAAATTAAAAAAAAAAAAAGAGAATTGCCTCTCTTGCCTTGATCTTCATGCTACCAACATTGTTGCCATCAGTTCACATGCAAAGGTATAATTCCTAAACCCTAAGACTCCGAGAACCCACTTTTGATGCTTGCAACACGATGAAACAATCACTTATACACGCTTTTCTTAGCATGGTGGGAGGAATTTCATCGCAACGCTCTCGACGAATCAGGTGATCACATAAAATCCCTTCTTCATAGTTTGTAGTGCATCGAGAAATCACATATACATGATTTTCTTAGTGTGGTGGGATGGGAACCCGATGTGATGCGTATGGTGAAGTGGGGATACCCATAAGTACCCGCTTGCAATGAAACAACTGCTCTTCTTTTGCAATAGGTACCGAAGATCCATACATGTTTTTCTTAACATGGTGGGGACAAAAAAATACGACCGCGATGTCCTTGTCCGAAGACACCTACCATACATGCTTTTCTTAGCATGGTGGGAAGGCCCAATTTCCTGTAGTTTTTCCCTAAACGGGGAGACGCCGGAAGACTGCCAAAATTTTGGGTAAACGCAAGATTGTGTAGGGACTTTATGAACTACAAAGGACTACACTCACACTTTATTTGAGCTTTAAACGAACTTGAACTTGCATTTGATTTGAAAATCAAATGATGTGAGTAAAGACTTGGACAACTAGAACACAAGCAAAGACTTGCAATTTAACTATGAAGGACTTGAACTTGTACTTGGAACTTGGACTGAATAAAATGATAAGGGAACTTAAATGAATAATAGAAGACCTAAATTGAATATTAAGTGGACTACGACAAACTTAATATGGAATTGAATGAGTCATAAAGGATCTGGCTTGAATGATTTGAACACAAGAAAAGATTTTCAAGTCAACTACAGGGCTCTCGAACAAATGGAAGAGGCTCAACTTAAGCCTGAACTATACTTGAACTCAAACTCGAGCTAGATTCGAACTCGAATGGGTGACAAAAGGTTGAACCTTAAAATTAACAATTTGTAATCATTTGAATGATAAATAAAGAACTCAAGTGGATACCAATGGACAATTGAAAATAATGGCATCAAAACTTCAATGGAATGATAAAGAGTTATCACCTCAATATGAATGCAAAAATGTTAGCCAAAGAAAATTTGAGCCATTCAAAGGTCATGAAGGCAAGTCAAAGAGTTCAAGTGAATATCAATGAGCATTTGTAAGCAATGATGTATGATATACATGAACCTACTACACATATAATGGTCCACTTACAAACAACCACATAAAGCTTGTGGATATGCGTGGATGACTACAAATGATGATAAGAATTATTGAACCTGCATTTGAACCATTATAAGAAAACACATCAAGCAATAGAGGAGTTTCAATGCATACAAGGAGTATTCTTGAGTGAAGCATGAAGAATATGTGACGAGCTATAATGTAGGTTACATATTATGTAAAAGCAAGGTGTGATGAATCTTCTACAAGCATGAAATAGAATATTGTAGTAAACACAAGTACATACGGAACCTTGCAATAGACTTGTCATACACACTAGAAATCATCCACGAGCAAAATGTTAAAGGACTTTAATAGATGCAAATTCCTACGGGTCATTATGGGAAACTTATTGTGCGTACAATACATCATCTACAAGCATACACCAAATGACCACAATGAACATGAATGCCTACAAGTTGCAGAGGGAGACTTGTCGTACACATGACATACAATCTACGAACAGATATGAAAGATTTATAATTAATACAATATTTATAGACAATATTGGAAGATCTGCGCCCAAAGCAACTTGTTCACAGAAGACTAAAAAATGCCTACAATGGTCCTCTTTGCAAACAATGGTGGGAAAGTCTCATTATACACCTCTCATAGTGAGTAAGGATTAGTACATAATAAAGATTATCACGAGCTGCTATGGAGACCCATACCACAATCAACACACCATTTGGAACTAGAAGGATTTGATATACAGTGAAAATGATGATGTGACACATCAAAATGCATAAAGTGAACGTCAATACACTGTATTGCGCCTACACGAGTTAATTATCAATGTTTGACAAATGTGTTGTTAAATATCAATGCGAATCTTAGCGATCTAAACTCACAACTACAAGTAGAAAGTACACTCGTTACTCCAACTACATCAAGGGCTGCAACAATCATTTTAGGAATGAATATCTCGTATATTTATCCTATACGACCTGATGCACTTTTAATCGCTATAATGCCTTCTCGAGGTAGTAACTATTGATTTTGATGTATAGGACGTCAGCAAGGGCACAATCATCCAAGGTTGAAATGATTAATTCTTTATTTAAGCCAACAGTAGAAGATGATGATGATAACATAATCATGGAGTTGCCCACTAATTCCTATAAAAATTCTAAGAAGAGAAAACCAGATCAAATCATTATTTTAAAAAATGGAATGATCTTACTTCAACCGGGTCTTAAACATTGAGTTGGATAAGATTATTGAGACTTGCAAGTTTTCTTGATGAGAAATGGTCGGGCATCTAACACACCATCCACGGGCAGATATAAAGAGAACCAAAACAAATGTAAGCACCTATGGGTTAAAGCAGGAGATTTGTTAGTGCACTATAATCCACCTATAGAAAGTGATAAGTAGTGCACGATAGTCTACCTGTATGAAGCAGCAAACAACTATATTTAGAAGCTTCAACGTAATGCCATCGGATCTGCAACATCTATGCAAGTGGACAGAAGGCATTTACAAATATTTCAAATTACCCCTGCATATGTACCATAATTTATATACACATAGGTACAATAAAAGGGTAAATACAATCATGACCTGCATGGGCTCCGACTAGCGTGTTGTAGGAACACACGTGACATCCATGGATGCTACGCGGGTCAATAAATTTGAACTTGATCTTCCTAAGCATAAAAATAGGAGTCGATAAGGTTTTAAAAATAATTACAAAATTCCCCCAAACACTTGCATGGGCCCCCACGAGCGTGTTATTGGTATACAAGTGACATTTAGGGATGCTGTGCGGGTCAATAAGTGAATTCAAGTTTGAACCCAATCTTTTTATGCGGATCAATTGAATTCGATAGGGTTCAAATCATAAATCAAATATATAGTGATTGTGATCGATATATTTGTCTTCATACATTCATACTAGGCCTTCAAAGCCTATAATCAAGAGAATTCACTAATAATGGCATAAAGCCTATGAAACCCGATCCTCTATCGACAGCTCGACAGAGTCGACAAGGTTCATCCACAAAATGCAAATATTTTTAAATGGATATGACCCCAAAGGTCACCCCGATGATGGCCGTATTGAATGTTTATCTCAACCGGATGTGTTCACAAACAATTTCAAATACTTCCAAATCTCCATTAAATTCATATTTCTACAAAAATACTAGTGACCTCAAAGCCCCTCGATGATGGTCGTGTTAAATGAAGATCTCAACTAGAGAGGTTCACAAATGCTTTCCAAGCTCCACTTAAATATTCGAAAATTCAAAACCCCATAAAATTCTAAATCAAAATGTTTAAAATTGAAATTCAATCATCAAAATATTTGAAGCAAAATCCATCCACCCTCCGTAACAGTTTGCCGGGGTAGATAAATTAAAACTACTTCAGCTCACATAGAGCTAATGTCTAGTCGAAAATATCATTAGGATCCATTCTCAAATAGTCTCATACTAGTAAGGACGTGGTATGTGTCCTCTAATTGGCAGTTTTGCCACCAAATGGCACCGCAAGATAAACTGTTATACTCGGGGCCCTCTGAACCGAGCGATTTTATCTCCAAATGGCACCACGAAATACCGGTTATGGCCAGAGCCAATGCATTCCTTAATGGCATCAAATCCTTGAGATATGAATCAATAGGATATCATCGATAGGGCACAAAGCCCTTTGTTAGCTAAGGTGTATTCAAATTTATCCCCTTAGACAAATATTTCCTCTAGGTCTACAAGGTTCCCTTGGATGAAGCAACCCATATCTGTCGACAAGGATCATTCTGTCAGGTTGGGCCGACTACCTCCTCTGACTAAGCGGACCAGGAACCACGATGGCCCGGGATGATGAAACCATGGGATCTTGATCGGGTACATCATCCATTCCCCCACCATTCTCTTTAACTGCAAGATAGTGAAATTTTTTATTTTAAATACCAATCTTTCAAAACTTAAACTTCCAAATCCCAAACCCATGCTGCTACTATATGCTAGATAACACATATCTCTACGTATTTGATTGACGACTAGCCTTAATTGAAAGTTCTCTCTCGTTATCAGGAGGGGTAATTAACTATAGGGGGCTTACGCCTATAAGAAACCAGAACTCTGATCACAAAGTCCTCATAAAATGAGGGCGAAATCTCTGAGTAGTATCTTATCTACAAACCCATCTGCCTTCTAAAATTTACCCGAAACTTATTTCTTTAAAACTCTCCCCGAAAAGAAAAGCAATCAGCTGGCGGAGGCCGTGGCTGAATTTTCGGAGCCCACAATGGCTTAGCGAAAGCCTTCAATAAGACACTGGTAAAGTTGTTGAAGAAGATCCTCACAAGAACAAAAGAGAGTGTTACATGAAGATAGAGGAGGCACTATGAGCATATCATACTATTTATAGGATGCCGACCAAAGCCACTCCCTACGCACTAGTGTTTGGGGCTGAAGCCATGTTACCACTAGAGATCTATCTACTGTCACTTTATGTAGCTATCCAGTATGATCCGACACATAAGTAAAATGCTCGATTGAGAATGGAAGAGCTCGATGCGCTCGATGAAGTGAAACTATAGGCTTAATAGAATTTTAAAATCTATCAAACAAATATGGCAAAGTCCTTTGATCAAATGGTGCATTATCAATCATTTCAAGAAGGAGAGTTAGTCTTGGTACTGATAAGGCCAATCATCTCACACCAAAAAATTGGTGAAAATTTTATATCCAACTCGATGACCCCTTGTCATTAAAAATCAATAATCAATACCTGAAAAGGGATCATGTAAAGGGATAAATATGTATTTAAAATTTTATTATATACTTCATATGTATATGCTAACATATGTATGACGTACATTTCAAAAATCTCTTGTACTACAAGAATGCATTTAAAAAAAAAAGAAATCTATGGGCATTTTAAATATTTATTTGGGTCTATATTGTGTCGCATGACTAGATCTATGAATAAATATTTAAAACTTTGAAATGCCAAATTTATTTTATTTTAGAATCTCTCTGCGAGGTTATGGGTCTTTTAATATTTATTTAGGTCAACATCGTGTGGCGTGCCGAGATCCTTGATTAAATGTTTAAAACTCTAAAATGCCAAATTAATTTCATTTTAAAATTTTCCTACAAAATAAAGAGTCTTTTGATATTTATTTGGGTTGATATCATGTTATGGGCATCGAGATCCCTTTGTAAATATTTAAAATCCTAAATTATTTCAAGATTTGTTATATGTTAAAATCTCACTATCAGATAGGGGTATTTTAAATATTTATTTGGGTCAATATTACACCGTGTGTCAAAATCCTTGTATAAACATTTAAAATCATCAATTACAAACATTCATTCAAATTAGAATTCAACAATTTTCTCTATCAATGCATACACAGGTGATCTTTCGATTAGTTTGGGACTCCACCTTCTCCAATGTACAAAGATTCAGAAGTCAAGAAAGAGACTTTTGTGACTACATACTCCAACAAGTTGAGTCAGAGTAGCTTGAAGACTTTCTATAGCCTGAACCTTAAGATTCAAATGGGTATAAGAGGTCAGATCCAACAAGCCTAAATATGATCGCATTCTTGGTAGCTCCATCTACTCAACGTGCTTTAAGAAAGACCATAGTAGAGAAACCCCCACTTCGTTAACCCATCAGTAAGGACTATAAGAGCATGAAGGCTAATTCGACTTGACAAGTTCAAGTAGTCGTAGGCCACAAGATTCTTCGAATTGACTGGAAAATAAAAAAATTTAGTGGGAAGGATAAGTCATGAGAAACTATCGAATGTGTGTAGGCTCCAAATCTTTAACCACAAAGGATGACTTCAAATCTACCAACTTCAATAGATTCAATATTGGGAAGTGCATTTCCCATAGCTCAAGTATGAATCCTGAATTACTGTAAAATGTCGGATCTAACATACCAAAATATGATCAGATCAATGGAAATTTCATCTACTCAATGTGCCATAAGAAATGTTGCAGTAGAGGAACCCTCATTTCAGAAATAAGAGGATGAAAAGCTATGAAATCGTAGCTCACCTAAACTAATGAGCTTAACTGACTCGAATTGAAGTCTCTCCAACTTGTTAAGAATCAAGATACTACCTACACATGTTACTATCAACTAAATCCAAAATATATAAATCCTGTTGCAACCCATGACCCCGAGTTTGAGATTTTGATGATGAAAAATAATGTCATCTGAATTATCTATTCATTGAATATTATTTTGTTTGCTATTGTCCGTGAGTACTAACATTTCAGGAAGATCACAAGCTACTCAGGATGATAGGAAGACTCAAGAATGGGTAGATTAGGAGTATGAGTATGACAATGTATTTTGTTATTTATTTTATTTTTATTTTCTTGAGTCTGGCCATAAAATGCATAAAAGTCTGAGTAACCATGCACACACAGGGGGAGAGGATTTTTTAAAAGAAAAATTTGGAGATTTTCTTTCTCTGTAGATTGTACTGTATGATGTTATTTCGTACCGTACGATCTGAGCTTATAGGACGATTCTGTGAATAAATCATACCGTACGAATCAAAATCATAATGTATGACATATTCAAATCCAAAACCCTAGCAGTCAAATTAACTTAAGTAAGTTTTTCTCCGCCGTTCGTACTGTCCGAAGTATTTCGTGCTGTACGATTTATTTTAAATACTTACTTAAATTAACCCGTGATTAGTGGAATAATTCAAGGCTTAATTTCAAATTTAATATCATACTGTACGAACCAGTTCGTACAATACGTTGAACAGAGAAATTCTGATCGTCCCGGAGATCGTCCTGGACGATCCATTATTTTTGCCTCATCGTACAGTACGATGTAGATCGTACTATATGATGAACAGAGATGACTCTCGATCGTCCCGGAATTCGTCTTGGACGATGCCTTGATTTTGACCATTCATAATGTACGATATGTATCGTACAATACGATGAACAGAGACGACATTTGATCACCCCGGCTATCGTCCTGTACGATCAATAATGTTGAGGATCGTATCGTACGATTCATTATCGTACTGCATGATTGATTTTGAACTGTTCGTACATCTTCATACCAGGACGAAGCTTGGTATACATATCGTACTGTACGATGAGAAATCATACTGTATGATAGTAACGGCTACTTTGAAATTTTAGGGATTTTGGAGCCCGTTTTTAGTTGTCAAAATAGTTATGTTTTCTGAGAGTGAACCAGAGAGGAGAACGTGATTAGACAGGAAATCCTTGGGAGAGCTCTTGAGAAGTTCCGTGGGGTTGAGAGAGGAAGGAGAAGGTGAGCTTGGTGAGGGAGAAGAGGTGTGAGGGAGATCACACGATTGCTCCGATCTTGCTGCATCTTGCTCCTCCTGTGGCCTGAGAAGAACTTGTGGGAGGTTCTCTGGGGGGGAGACTCTTCTACATCCGCGACCTCGAGGTTCTCTGCCTTCTCCAGGAGGGAGAAAAATGAGAAGGTTCTCTGCCGTCGCCAGGAGGGTGAAAACAGAGTTTGGCACTCTGCCATGCCGGGTTGGTGAAAGGGAGTATTGTAAGGGCTTCTCCGCCTTGCCAAGGGGGGCAAAAGGTGAGCTATTGCTTGTAGTGAAATTCCCGGAGCGGGGGGCTCCGGGGAGTGGACGTAGGTCATGGTTTGACTGAACCACTATAAAAATTCGGTGTGCTTTTTCCTTATTGTTTTTTATTCTTGTGTGCATTTTTCATTTTCAGTATATTTGCTTGGTGAAATATTGTGATTGAACAGGATTCCTTTGTTGCACTTTATTTTCATGTTAAAACCTTAAAAATATCAAAAATATTAGAACTCATGTTTAGGTTATATTTATTGCTATAAATCTTTCACAATTCACCCCCCTCTTGTCCATCTAGTAATTTCAAATCCTTCAACAAATCTATAAAGCACAAAGTAAGGATCGAAGGAATTTTTCTTCAAAAAGTACATGAAAGAACAAAGCAATGGACCAACGAAATTATCCCAAAGTTCACATAAAGATTAATGCTGAACTAAGATGATTTTGTCATTACAAGTCTGTTTTCATAAAGCTATGGACCAATGAATCATCGCCAATGACCTGATATAAACCTAAAGGCTTTAGGCCACTGGCATCCACTCCTTCATCAATCTCGTCAAACTAAGAAGCACGGGGAAGAAGGCATATTCAAACCCTAATAAGTTAGACAAGACAATCCATGTATTTAACAAGTAAAAAAAAAAAAAGAGAATTCAAGTAAAATTCTTTCATCAAATTTGTATAATCACAAAGCTAAGGTCGAAGGAACACTCACATTTATCAAAAGAATTTGGCATCAATAAATCTCTTCAAGATAAAACATAAGACTAATGACAACAGCTTTTGACTCAACAAACTATCATCTATTGAGCAGGAATATGTTCGAATTTAACACTTGGCTCTTGAGCATCAATATCCCTATATACAAATGGAGGCTAGCCAAGAAAGACATTCAGCATAAAATTCAAACAATTTCTTGGAGATCTAAAAAATGAAAGCACTTGATGTAACATCCATAACAAATAATTGAAGATCTAAAGGATCAATCAGCCTATAACAAACGTGGTTCACTCTAGGCGTGTACCACATTTGTTGACCTTCACATATCAAACCACATGCAAAGGAACTTTTATTACATCCAGTGAACGTACGCTCCTTTACGTTCGGTTTTAGACTAAAACAGCGCAATACTGAGTTTTTTTAAAAAACTCGGTACAACTCGGTACTCGGTACTCGGTATTGCGCTTTTTTTGCCTAGATCCGAACGTAGAGGAGCGTACGTTCACTGGATAAAATAAAAGTTCCATGCAAAGAGAGCAAAAATGATGAAACAAGCAATGCACGCGTCAGTGTGATGTGCCACTTGAAAGATCAAATGACCTCCAATTGCCAAACAAACTACAACGTTGCAACCAGGATATTGAGTTCACCAAAGTGGTACCCCTCGAATTCAAATAGGATGAGATCGATCCAAAGGGACCACTGACACCCAAAATTGGCAATTGATGTCGTTTAAATGACATCCGATCAAAAAATGATTTTCATCATTTGGTTCGGAACATCATCATCACTTAAGAACTATATTTTATTCGATCAATTGGGATCGACCCAGATGGTGACATGAATCTCGAGGTGACGATGCACAAATTGAGGAAGCTGGTACGCAACACCGCCCAAATGATGTCCGATTATAGAACGGATTTTGTTGTTGCATTCGAAATGTCATTGACTTCCAAAAAATACATTTTATTCATTCAATAGGGAACGTACGAGGCGGTGCCATGAATCCTAAGGTAATAACATGTAAATTTAATAAATTAGCACGTGATGTCATCTAAATGACGCCCGATCATGAAGCAGACTTCGCTATTACATCCAGAATATCCTCACTACTCAAAATTGAAATCCATTTAGATTAATTAAAAGATGTGCGAGGAGGTTGACATGCAGCTCGAGAAAATTATATGCAAATTAAAGAAATTAGAGCACGATGCTGCCCAAATGACATCCAATCGCAAAACAGACTTTGCCATTACATTTGGAACGTCATTAATACCCAAAATGCATTTTAAAATTGTCCAATGATAGTCACACATTCCAAGGCGAAATGTATGAATTTTAAGAAATCAGATAAATCTAAACAATTTTGGTTAATAGACGCATGCTAGCCATTCCAAATTAGTAATATTAATAATAATTTTAAACTATTATCAATGTTATTAATTAGATTAATTTGAAAGTCAAAATTTATGTCAAATCCAAAATTAATTCAGATCATTTCATCCTTAGATATTTTGCTATGAACTCCGATCAATTCCTAGATATCTCGTCAAAATACCCCATAAATCCAGCAGATTACCTCAGACAAATGTTTCTGTCATCGTTAAAATATTAGTTTTTTTTTTCTTCCACGGTCAGAACCTCTAAATCACCAAATATTTACAGTGCAAAATTCATCCATCATCCGTAACAGTTTGTCGAGGTGGACAAATTTGAAAATATCTTATCAGCTCACAAAGAGCTGATATTTGGTCGAGAATATAATTAGAATTCATTCTAAAATAATTTCTTACCAGTAAGGATGTGGCACATGTCAACTAATCGACGGTTTTGCCACCTAATGGCACCGCAGGTATACAATTATGACCATGACCCTTTGAACCGGGTGCTTTGCCGCCAAATGGCACCACCAAACTACGATTATGGCTAGAGCCCATAAGCTCTCCAATGGCATCAAATCCTTTATAAATCAATAGGATATAATCGATAGGGCACAAAACCCTCTGTTAATTAAGATGGACTCAAATTTATCCCTTTAAACAAATATCTACCCAAAGTCTACTAGGTACCATTGGATGAAGCAACCCATGACTGCCATCAAGGATCCTTCGGTCAGGCTAGGTCGACTACCTCCTTTGACTAAGTAGACCAAGGACTATATTTACCCAGGACAACGGAACCATTAGATCTTGATCGAGTCCATCAACCATTCCCCACCATCTACTTTAAGTACAAGATGGTGAAATTTTCAATTTTAAATATCAAATCTTCAAACACTCAAAATCAATGCGGTACTATATGACAAATAACATGTATTCCCTATGTATCTGATCGACGACTAGCCTTAATCAAAAGTTCATTCTTATTATCTGGATGGGTAATTAACTATAAAGGCTTGCGCCTATAAAAAACCAGAACTTAGATCTAAAGTCCTAAAATAATGAGGGTGAAATATCTTTGTAATGTCTTTATCTACAAACTCAATCTATCTTTTCAAAATTTATTACGTAAATTAATTCATTAAAACTCCCCCAAAAACATGGAGAGGTCGAGTCACGAATTTTCGGAGCCCACATATACATGAAAATGAGAAAACTTTACTTTAAAATGTTAGAACTCATGAAAAGAAATACTAGAATATGTTAAAAAGCTTGTTTGTGATCTTTTTATTATTTTATTTTATTCTATTTATTTTTAAATGAAATAAAATATATTTATCATTTAAAAATATGTTATTTTTTTATCGAATATCAATCAAAATAATTCATATGATTACAATAATGATGATGACACTCTTTATCAGAGATGGTGATATATATTCAAAACATTCAAAATACTTCAAATTTTTATTTTGAATATTTTTAAAATAATTTAATTAATATTTTAAAATAAAAAATTAAAAAAATTAAAAGCATACTAAACAAGCATATTTAAGGTACTAAGGTACTGAATAACAATTCTAGCATTGATAGATATGAAATGATATAAATAGTTTCTAAAAAAATCATGCTTTGATGCTAAGATGGGCCACCCAAAATCAGTCAATTTCAAATTAAAATTGTCTTCAAATATATACACATACAATACTTTATAGCTCTGCACCAATCTATATAAAGAAGCAGTAACCAAAATGATTTATCCATCACTGAAAAAGCTCTGCAAGTGAATCTGCTTCTTCAAAAAGCAGATGCTTAGGTACCTTGAGACTGATCTGGTCTTTCTGCCATCCAGCTTCTTCTAACTGTTTTAAAAAGACTGTAAATCTGGCTTCTACTTTCAGGAGGCTTTCATTGAGCCAACCAAGTACATCATCCCTGTCAAGTTCCTTATGGTGGTTATGCAACCAATACACTTGCCATAAACTCTTCAGAACTGATAGGCTTGTGGCACCAACCTAAGGATTATCAAGTTTGTTCAAATCATCAGAAAGAAAAAATTGGATTATATTTATTTCAAAATATATCAAGAATTTGAAACCTCTTTGAAAACTTTCTTGTCTAGCTCAAATAACAATAAAAAAACTGCAAATTGAAACAATAGGCAATAGAAAAGAACCTTGTATGTTATGTAGTAGTTTAGCACTTTTGATCCATGCCGGTTAACAAAGAGAACATGCTTTTCTTGTGCGTAAAGTTCCAGAACTGCTTTAACCTTCATCGAAAACCAGTAGAGGGTAAGAAAACATTGTGATCTGCTGTAAAACTTGGGCCAGGTTCTGAAGCAATGTACATTATACAAACATAAATTCATAAAGGTATTCGGTAATGACTACCGAGATGCTTAGTCTTCATATGAAACGATTTTTTTATTGCTTCTTAAAACTCATTGTATGTACATCATACAAACATAAATTCATAAAGGTATTTAGTAATGACTACCGAGATACTTAGTCGTATCTTAACGTAGAACGATTCTCCGCCTAAATCTGCCTTTTCAGTGTACAATATCCAATAACCTTTAAATGTAAAATCAAGCATTTTACTTCAATTATTTATGATGTTTAATGTGAAAACTTATATTTGATTCGCATCAGTCAAGTTAATCAAGCTTGTGCCAAATCTAGAAACTTGTCGATCATGAAATTGATCAAGTCTCCTGTAACTCAGGAATTGTTAAGCTTTAAGTCACCTGGAATCTCTAATCACTAGAACTAAAACTCATCAACTCTTCTAAGCAAATGCGACAAAGCTCTCTGGCTACTTTCCTGAATATCACGACTAAACCAAAATATTCTCCTACAAACTAGGAGTTCTCGCCAGAATTCGCTTAGGGTTCTTGTTAGAAAAACTCATTAAGTATACTCTCGGCCCTTTATCTAGAAGTTATCTGAACTTCCCGCCTAGTTGATAGTTAGCAAAGAAAACTTGTTACAAAAATGACTGCATTAAGCCCACTTATATAATTTTCTTAATTATTTTCTCATATAACACATCATGTGCCATGGACCCTAATTCTCACCTATAAATAAAGGCTCACTAAAATTTTGTACCTTTTAGGCAAAACTCTTTTCCCAGGCTTTTCTCAAAACTTATCTATTTAAATTTCTTATTAAACTAGGTTTAACACACCCCTTTCAATCTTGAAGGGGTCAACCTTATCAACTGTAATTCCAATTCAAGTAAACATAATTTCTGAAACCATAATCTCTTTCTTTCTATAGTAAGATCTTGATGAAAGTCGACAGATAAACATTGGATCCAACAGAACATCCCATAAAACAACACTATATAATTATCCAAGAATCAAACCTATTAAGCATGCTCTGCAATAAAAAAGGTTTATATATTAGTTTCGATAATTTGTAAAGCCTTTTCCTTCAAGAATCACATATTTCATGCAATGGAATTTCCACACAAATATCACTTCTTTAATGCATGGCTAAACAATCATAAAGATAAACCTCGGGTTAAATCATGCTAAATATAAAAAAGAATGTAATCTCTTGTTTGTCAAAGCCATTGTCATAGAAAATTAACGGTATATAACATCGATTTTCATCAAAGACAAGAAAATTACTAATTAACTGATTAAATAAATTTTCATACTTATTTAGTAATTCATCAATCATATGAAAAAAAAAAAAGTATAACCAATGATAATCCCACTTAAAAAATCATGTTTAATTCAAGACATTGTAAATAATCTACACATTGAAAATTGCAATTTTCTTATAAAATCGAAACTATCTATTGTGAGAATTTGGATGCATTTCATTAATTTTATCTTAAAAAGTTTTTTATTCACATATGCCACAAGTTTTAATGATAAAGATAATTAACAGCCTTCATCTTGCATTTGAAGGTCATAACAACTAAATTTAAAGAGAAAAACATTTTCTTCCATGGAGGAAAGTTCAATGATATATAAATTATATGCATGCATATAACCATCATCCTCCTCCTAAGCCTTATCCCAACAATTTAGGTCTACTTTATGACTAATCTATCATTCTTCATACATTCTATTTGAGTGCTACTTAAGTTATTATTAAATATACTTTGCAAGAAGAGAAAAAAAATAGTACACAAAATCAATCCATGCAACCATTTTTTACCCATCTTCCTTCCTAATCCGTCAACGTTACTTTTTGTTTAACCATTTTATTAGTGCATATTCTTCCCCTCATTAAATGTGCACAAATCACCGGTTTAATCCTTCCCTCCTAAGTTTCAATAAGTGTAACATTCACGATCATCATCTAAATTGCTCTCAATATTTCTTTTTAATGTTTTGATGCACATTCATCTTGATATTCATGCATTCACCACACTCGATTATCAAATTGTCTATCTCCCAACAATAAAATCTATATAACCATCAAAATTTATCTATAAGTTATGCAAGATAAAAATCCGATTTAGGATTTATTTCAGTTTATTATGATGTTTCGATTTATTTTAGTTTTAAATTAGAATAAACCATCAATTTGGATAATATTTGATTTGTATTTAATAAGTGTGCATCTTCTTCCTCATTAAATGTGCGCATACCACCAGTTTAATATCTTTTTCCTAAGCTTCAACAAATGTTGATTCATAGTCATCATATAAGCCGTTCTCAATATTTCTTTTCATGTTTCGCTGCATATTCATCATAGCATTGGTGTATTCCCAAGACTTTATTTGATAGTTTATCACCCAATAGTAAACTATATATCAGATTTCAATTTTTTTTATAAAATTTACTTATAAGTAATGCAACATAAAAATTTGGTTTAGGATTTATTATAGCTTTTTTATGATGTCTAAATTTATTTTAATTTTTAATTAGAATAAACTATCCATTTTGGTTTGAACTTAGAACTTATGATTACAGAAAAAATGAATTCAATTTAGTTTGAACTTATAACAATCATTATTTGGCCTCTAAAACAATTTACTTTATCAATTCATAAACTATGGAGTTGATCTTTCTAGACTTCTTCATATGATGTCATGATATCAGTACAGCTAAGGATTTGTTCAAGATGCATAGCTTATTAGTGGAGACACATTTTGAATATGATTTATACATGGATCAAGAAGATTGGAAAAAAAAAAAAAATCTAGATAATTACTTTCATATGATTTAATCATCATGCAATATCTCAAACCCTAATGGTTCAAGTTAATCTATGAAGATTATAATTAAAGTTTAAATATTGTAATAATCAAGATTATAGATGAATTATCATGCAAGTGAAAGGCTTTCTCAGCTCCGAAACGGCTTTTGGTTTTTGTGAGTGGCATAGCAAAAGCGTAATAAATGCATAATGGTGAATAGTAACTGTGATTTTACTGTACACACTCATAAAAACCGGACGGTTCTCTGATCTGAACTCCGTACGTAATAATCTCTCCTAAGAATGAGCCTATATTTGCACCACTTACAGAGATCATTACTACTATTGAGGGTAGCTCAGATTACAGTAGAGGATAATCCATAGTTGACAATTCAATTTCATTCTTTAATATTGATTATTGCTATTGAGTTTATGCTTTCACTGCCCATAGATATGCAATGTGAAGAACTCAAATTATGCATCCCAAATCAAAGGTAACTTTTAGCAATTTGCGAATCTATTAATATTCTACTTAGGGGGTCAATTTCGGGTCACGGGTCGGGTTCGGGTCGAACCCGGAACTAACCCGGCATTATTCGGGTCAACTCGAACCCGACCCGTTTTTAGAAACGGGTTAGTTTTTCAAACCCGAACCCGACCCGTTTCGGGTTCGGGTCAACCCGACCCGACCCGGCTGATTGGCGTTAGTAGCTTACGTCTGACGGACTGAGGTGGAAAGTGTAGTGAGGGATGGCAGCAATGACTGCAATGGCGGAAAGCCGATAGTGGCGGCGGTGGAGGTCCGACACGAGCTGCGGCCGCAGAGGCGTCAATCCGGTAAAAGCTGTGGCGGCGGCTGCTGCTGCTTGAAGAGAACGACGAACATGTAAGTTCTAACGACGGGTCTGGACGGGAGAATGGATTGTGCGTCTGTGCCTAAGACGTTTAAGCATGGACTGTGCGTCAATCCGGCGTTGACGCAGTCGCTGACAGACCTCACGGTCACGGACGACGCGCCTGAGTCCTGATGCAGCGACGCCCTTGTCCCGGACAGATGACGACGGACGGCGGACGTGACTTGGCACTAGCGTCTGCCATCTGAGTTCTGATGCGACAAATGACGCGATGCGACAGATGGACACGAATGAGCGGGAAACTGTTTTACAAATGGGTCAAAACGGGTTACTATCGGGTTTCCGGGTCAACCCGAACCCGACCCGGTTTTACAATCGGGTCGAAATCCTTAACCCGAACCCGACCCGTTTCGGGTTCAGGTCAACCCGAACCCAAAATTTTCGGGTCGGGTTTTCGGGTCGTGTCAAATATTGACACCCCTAATTCTACTTATAAATTAGTGTTTATCTTAATGTCTCCAAAGATGACTTAAGGAATGTATATGCAATAGTTCCACCACTTCCAGCATCGTAGCCGTCAAAATTCTCAAGCAAGGTTTTCTCCGCAACTATTCATGGAAGGGAATCTTTGCAGTAGAAGAAATTAGGTTTATGCTTTAATTCAGTCTATCATGAATTTGGACTTATTTTAGTTAAAAATTAGAGTAAATGGATAATACAATTTTAACTTTAAATTATTTAGGATTAATAGGATTTGATTTCAATTTGATTTTATTTTATCTTATAAATAATATTTAAATGAGAAATGGACTAAAATACTCGCCCAACTATGAATGCAATATTAAAATGATCTGAGACTATATAAAAATTTCAATTTAATTCTCAGCATCTTTAAATAGAGACCAAAATAGTCTCACCCCAAACTAATAAAAAATGGAATCAAATGGCATAAAAAGCGAAGGTATACACAACAGGAAAATCGTCGATTACCAGCAGAATTTCTAACGGAACATTTACCGATGGATTTTCAGGCGGATTTCCGACGGATAACGATGAAATTTTTTTGACTAATTTTCAGGCAGACTTTCCGGTGGATTTTAAATTTTCTGGAAAAAACATATTTTTATTTTTTTTTTTACGAAACAGTTTACCGACACTCGATTTACTGTCGAAAACGTTTTCGCCAGAAATTTACCGAGAAATTTCGAAATCCACCGGAAAATTCAGAATTTTTCGCAGGAAAATCCGCCGGTAATTCGAGATTTTTCTATAGGGATTCTTACCTGAATCAACAAACACATGCAATTTTAATTAAATTTCAGTAATCATACAAACTCAACTGAACATACCACGTGGCTGAAATCACCCTTAGGAATCATGCTCTTCAATGGAACACCAAATGTAATTTTTGGTTGCAGAAAATGCTCCCAAGCTAGAAGTTTCTCCTCTTTATTGACGTCAATATACCCTATAATGAGTTCAATAACTTAGTCAAGAAACACAAACAAGAAATCCCAAATCACAATATGGTCAAATATGCACCTGGAACCGTGTTATATAAAACATGTGAATTCACAAGAATGCGAGCACGCTTGAGGTTTATCTGCCAAAAAATAGTAAAATATAGTAAAGATATGAGAATTTGGGAGAAGGACAAGCAAACAATGGAGAAATTGCACATATAAATGAAATTGCAAATTATACTTTGAAATCACGAATATTTTTTCATGTTTCTGAACTTACTGAGGGAAACTTCAGTACTGATAGTGACTGATAACGCAACCAGAGGTGCAGAAGGCGCACGCTCAACCATGTGAAAGCATGCATAGAATATGATTCTCTTAATCCAGGTGCATCCTGCATGATTTTTCTGATATTTAGAAAACAAAAAATAGCCAGATGCATTAAATTAAGGTCCCTGAAGAAACATGTTTACCATGATGAGTATGCCAAGAGCAAGTCCCACCAGTTGAGCGGCTACTTCCCATACTTCCTCCTGAAATAGTATTTGTAAAATTTAAAATAAGAAAAGGATACACCACTAAAATCATACTAAAACAAAAAAAGGCGCTGATGCATATTAACCTTTATATACTTACTAGGGATTT
Organism: Dendrobium catenatum; assembly: GCF_001605985.2. Lineage (NCBI taxonomy): Eukaryota > Viridiplantae > Streptophyta > Magnoliopsida > Asparagales > Orchidaceae > Dendrobium > Dendrobium catenatum. Next base: position 359,673 of record NW_021319301.1, on the reverse strand, counting down.
ATTTCAACATTTAAAAGTTAAATAGCAAATTAAAATTATTCATATTTTAGAAACTGTTAATAGAAATCTCAAAACGCCTTTAACTCTTCAAAAAATGTTTTTACTAGTCATAGCAAATTATATGCCGAATGTGTCCTAAGATTACAGGTCACTTCTCCAAGTTCTACCAGCAACTGATACAAAATTCAAACATCCAATAACATGATCAATGTACATTGGAGTTCTTTAATTTTTTGGCCAAATAGAGACGTATGCATTACCAATTAATACAGTGACCTTACTAAAAGTTATCGCCTATAATTGATACCTACTTAAACTCTGATAGTGAAGCTTTCTTCAGAAGTAAGACTTAATTTTGAGAACTCAATCTAAAAACTACTCACCCAGATGGAGATTAGTACAGTCTGCATATACAATATTTTCCCCACCATATAAATTTTTTTTTTGAAACAATACAAATAGCAAATTTCTTACTAAAAAAGAAAATTACAACTAAATGATAGGTGACCTATCACATTATCCTTCAACAAAGAAATAAACAAGGAAGGAAGATTATTATGAAAAAAGTCACAAAAGAAACTATCATTTAAGGCATAGGTTGCACAAAAGTCCGCGATCTTATTTTTCTTTCTAGAAATACAATTAAAAATGATATGCTTAAAATCATATAAAAAGATAAGTCTAAAGAGGTAGAATTTGCATCTTTCCGAAATTGAGAAGTCCAAGATCTTTGAAAAAACTTAATAACATTGGCGTTATCTTCTTTAATCCAAATGCCTTCAAATTCAATCATCCATTCTTCAAGAATATCCTTTAAAGAAAGGATAGCAATGCTTTCAAGTTGAGCTATATCTCAATGATATAATTGCTTTTCAAAAGCTGATATAAATCTTCCTTTATCATCTCTTATTATACTAACAATTTCTGCACAATTGGAACAAAGAAGAGAAGCATCTACATTTACTTTAATCCATTTTGAAGGTAGAGGATGCCAAAATTTACAATTCAGTTCTGAGAACCGATTAGCACCCCAGTTATTCAAAATAGGATTTAGAGAAGGCTTAATAGAAACTGATAGAACTTCAGCTGAAATAAATGTAGAGGAAGAAGAAGGTTTTCCATGCTTGATACAATTCCTGTCTTTCCAACAATAGAAAACAGAAGAGCAGTAAATTCTAACCAGAACTGGATTTTTTTTTGACAAAGAGAGAAGTTGCTGCCACATCGAAACTGAACTGAAAGATGGAATTTGAACTCCCCACTTATTAAGAACAATAAACACTTAAAAGTTTTTTGCATGAAATCGTAATATGAAGAATATTTTACCCTAGAACCCTAGAAGACAACCTCTCGGACGAAGGTTTGAATTTAGTAAATTCCTATGATTAAGCCAACTGTTGGTAGGAAGTGCATCTTTTCCAAGTCTCCACCAGAAAAAAAGAATTCTGGGTTGAAGTTTTACTTTCTTTAGCCAATTGATGTTGTTGGTATCAGAACTTTTGAACTTTTCTTCAAATTTACTGAATTGTTCATTTGAAGTTACTATAAGGGTGAGAATTGGAAAGTATATATTTACTGAATTGTTTTGCTAGTACCAAATATATATATGCTTATGTATTTGCAAGAGATAAGAACAATCAAAGAAGGTACAATGAAAGAGAATATCCTAATGAGAAAATATTAAAATAATAAATAGCACATACTCCTCTAAATAAATTAGCACACGTGACCATTTAAACATGGCAATAGCAGGATATGTCAATTTGAGTTTGGAAATAATAGACGAGATCAAGTGGTCAAAGATTTTACAGAGAAAGTTTGAGAGCGTTTCAAGAGAAGTGTCACTGATTTGTGAAAAAGGGAGACCTGTGAATTGGATATAAAGAGTTGTCAACAAGTTCCTCGACAGAGAAGACATGGATAAAATCCTTAAAAAATATCAATACAAAGTTGATGGAGATATTAATAGAGTGCATCGACATAAAAGATAAAAGCCATTTATAAAAGAAGATTGTTTTGGGTGTACATTTACAGAGTTTAGAGGTCACAATGTTCTTCAGCAACCGTGCACAATTCATGAGTGGATAGCGCTATGATGCCAGTAACAACTTAGAAGGCGGGTGGGTGATTGGAGGTGTAATAGCGGTCCTGATGAGGTTATCAAGTAGTAGAGAAATAGACATGAGCATGGCATGGCATGTGCTTACTATGATGAAGGGTAAGGCTATGATGATTATGATAAAATGAGTGTGTGTAATAAGGAGGTTTGACGGTTGGTAATTTCACCAAGAGGAACCCATAAGGTTACTCATAGGCTAAGTGACGAAGGAGATCACAGTTAAAGAAAAGCAAATGCTTGACTTGGCACAAGCAATAGAGAACAGATATTAGTTGTGTGGGGGAGAAAAAAAAAAAGGGGGATCATCAATCGAGGGTTTGCAAACAAAATAGAAGCTATGGAGTAACAATCTAGAAATTCAGATGGGCAAGATTCAAAGATTCATGAACAAAAAAGGGCAAGCATGAATGATAGAGGAGACATTGAGATGTGTGGAGGAATTGTTCATGGCATTTTCACAAGCAAAATATGTTTGTGAGCTAGATTATTGGAAACAAACTAACTCTGACATCATTCATAAACAAAAAAGGGCAAGCATGAATGATAGAGGCAACATTGAGATGTGTAGAGGAATTGTTCATGGCATTTTCACAAGAAAACTATGTTTGTGAACTAGATTATTGGAAACAAACTTTGATATCACCGTGGTTTCTACAAAGTTATAAACACAGGTATCGAAAGAGATATTGACAAAGACCATCAATGAAGGTATCGATGAAGATATCACTAAAGTGCCAATCGTTGGGCGATGATGTTATAGAAGATGACCATAACATAGAAGCATCCTTGGAGTTGCCGGCAAAATGACATGGTGTCGATGGTGAGGTGAGACAATCAACAAGCAAATGTTGCTATGAAGCATATGGTGTATGATAGAGTTTATTTCAAAAAATGCTGTGTAGAAGCTGATAACGAGATATCAAAGACTGGAACGTCCAAGAAGGTTTGCATGGAAGCCTACTTTAAGACTAACAATCTTGGCCGATGGGAAGGCAAACAAGCACTTAGAGTTAAAAGAACTCCATATAATCAAGAGTTCTCTACAGATGATCAAGCTAGTGTGTCCAATTAGGATGAGGTATTTTGAGGGCAAGGATGAGACAAGAGTGGATTCCATGCTGGTCATAGAGGAAAGAGCAGAAGAGGATAGCAATCAAGTAGACATTGACATAAGATATGCAAACTCCGAGGATGAGCATGTTAATGGGCATGCTCTCTTAATCGAAGAGGAAATTTGATCTATTATCATAGGTAAATACAGTGACACTGTCGTTGCCAGGTCCCAAGTCTTGGATGAGAAAAGTGGAGGGTTGTGTTAGGTAGTCGACAGCCAGCGTAAAACTTGTCGAATAATAATGACATGAATCCTTTAAGAAATTGTGTTAATGCTAGGGCGTCCCCTGCGCGATTGCCTGAATACAGTGACAAGTGTGCAAGGGCCGCTGCAGCGGCGCCCGGGTGCAGTGTTAAATAGGCAAGGGTTCCCACATCAAGGATGGATGTGGGCAAAGAAGCTAGTCCATGAAACTAAAATTAGGGTAAGAACTTGGAATATAGGTTCCCTTACAGGAAAATTAATGGAATTAATAGATATTATGATTCATAGGAAGTTAAATATTTTGTGCATTCAGGAAACTAAGTGGGTTGGAGGGAAGGCTAAGGAAATTGATAGTTTAAGATCTAAACTTTGGTATTTGGGTAGGAGTCGTACTAGAAATGGTGTAGGTGTTATTATAGATAAGAGTTTAAAGGATAATTTTATAAAAATTAATAGGATTGGAGATACAATTATAGCTTTAAAGATTGTTGTTGAGGATAAGATTGTTAATATTATAAGTGCTTATGCTCCTCAGGTAGGTTTGGATATGAGTTTTAAATTAAATTTTTGGAATGACTTAGAAGAATTAATATAAAAGATATCACTTGAATAAAGAGTTTTTATTGGAGGAGATTTAAATGGACATGTTGGTAGAGAGGTAGATGATTTTAAAAACATTCATGGTGGCCATGGATTTGGAACGACGAATGAAGGTGGCAAGATCATATTAGATTTTTGTTTAGTTTATGATTTTTCAATTGCTAATGCCTTATTTAAGAAAATGAATGAGCATCTCATCACTTATCATCTAGCAACAGTCAGCAACTATAACCATTCCATCCCTCAAAACCACCCTAAAACAGCTTGTTTAGCCCTTGAATTAATCTAAATGAACAATTACCTTGTCTTGTTCTCCACACCATGATGACGTCTTAAACCTCACAAAATTCAAATCATAAGTTTGCACCTCAAACTAACCCCTCCACTATTATTTCCCTTCCATTTAAACAACTCCAAACTCATTTCTTAAAAAGATATTATAAATCAACTCAAACTTGCCCAATATGAACTAGTCTTGGTATTCCATCTACCATACCCCTAAGGACCTCAGTTTCCTACCAAAGGCTTAAAATCACATCCTCACATATTAAAATAAATATCCATAAAAATTTCTAGCAACCAATCTCACTAAGAGGTCTCCCACCACCATTACTTAGCCTTTGACATCCTTGGTCACGATCATTCTTCTAAGTTTCACATTCCTGATCACCATGCTACCATTGACGACTGCATGCATCGGTGACTTCAATTCCTTGTCATCGTCAACTAATTCATCCTTGCCTAATTGAGATTATCATCATCAACTCCATCTCTCTGTCAAGCAAAAGAACATCGTTAAATAAAAAAAAATGTTGTGAACCACATTGTTTCGAGCTCCATGCACTACTTGTAATATCCCTCCATTACATGCATCTCTATCATGTTATCATCTTTTTCTTCCATCCACTAAGCGGAAACCCCTCTCGTCTTTCTTTATTGACTATGCCTTCTTATTTATCTTACAACATCTCTTTGTCAAATTGCAAATGCCATTCCACATTATTAGCACTTAATAGTGTTGCTCTCCATTGTGGCACCACTAGACATCACTAATGGAACTGAATTGCATGAGATAATAATGCCTTTAACCATCACTACCGCCTCTTCCTACAAGCACTACGTATTGAACTAGATATTTCCACCACTCATAATCTAAATAAGTGTCATTCATTCCTAGAACACTCACATATTTACCTATGATACAACAACAACAACAACAACATCAAGCCTTTTTCCCACTACGTGGGGTCGACTACATGAATCCTTTTTCTCCATTGTGTCCTATTAAAGTCAAATTCTCGTTTAAATCTAATAAAGAAAGGTCATTCCTAATATTTTCTAACCAAGTCTTTTTAGGTCTACTCCTACCTTTCTTAACACAAGTCAAATCTAATATCTCTACTCACCTAACCGGGTCATCGGAAGGCCGCCTTTTTATGTGACCAAACAATCTAAGGCGACTCTCTCTAATCTTATCTTCCACTGGAGCTACTCCAACCTTATCACGTACATGCTCACTTAGTATCCTATCTATCTCTAAGGTCAAGCCGCTCATCCACCCAAGCAAAAAAGAGTTCAAAATGTTATGGTGCCAAATGTTTGACATTAAAAGAGAAGCATAATACTAAGTTAAGTATTGCAGAGATGAGGATGCTTAGGTCTATCTCTACCTTTCTTAATATAAGTCAAATCTAATAAGTCCCCTTTCTTAACCGAGTCATCTGAAGGCTGTGACCAAACCATCTAAGGCGACACTATCTAATCGTTTTATGTGACCAAACCATCTAAGGTGACACTATCTAATCTCATCATCCATTGGAGGTACTCCAACATTTTCATGTATATGCTCATTCCGTATTCTATCTCTAGGGGTAAAGCCACTCATCCACCTAAGCACCCTCATCTCTGCAACACTTAACTTAGTATTATGCTTCTCTTTTATTGACCAAGATTTGGCACCATAAAGCATTGCAGATCTCACCACCATCTTATAGAATTTTCCCTAAAGTTTGAGGGGGACTTTTCTATCACACAACAAGCCCGATTCATTTCTCCATTTCAACCATCCAACTTGAATTGTGCTGATAATATCCCCTTTTATTTCACCATCACTCTAAACAAATGATCCAAGATATCTAAAACGTGTACTTTTATTAATTACTTGATCGCCCAAAGTCACAAACCGCTCACTAGGTCTATTGCTAATAAAATTACACCCCATATATTCAATTTTAGATCTACTTAAGCGAAAACCTTTAGAATGTATAGTTGACCTCCAGAATTCGAGTTTACCTTCAACTCCCTCTCTAGTCTTATCAACATGTAGAATATCATCAACAAAAAGCATACAACTAGGTACATCCTCTAGCAAAGGTCTACTTAGAAAATTCATGACTAAAGCAAAAACAATATTGGGTTCATTCCTCTCGCAAATGTCTAGTGAGAACATCCATGACTAAAGAAAAAATATATTGAATTAAGACTGATCCTTGATGTAATCTAACCCAAATAACAAAATTCAACAAGTAAAATATCATCAACAAAAAGCATACAACAAGGTACATCCTCTAGCAAATGTCTAGTGAGAACATCCATGACTAAAGCAAAAAGATATGGACTTAGACTTGTTCCTTGATGTAAACCAACTGTAATAATAAAAAACATAAAAATAAAATTAAAAACGCTCACCTCGGAGGCGGCGTTGTGCACGGGAGTTGGGAGAGAACTTCGGCCTTGCAGTGGGGAGTTCGTCGACGGCCAGAGGGACCTCGTCGGTGGCCGGAGACAGCTCGTCAGCGGCCTACATGATCTCGGTCGCACGAGAGGGCGGGCGGAGGAGAGGGGGCGAGCGAAGCCGAAGAGAGAGAGAGAGAGCACGAGATGAAATGAAATGGGAGGCTCGGGCTGGTTCATCTTAGGGCTTTTACCGGCGGTATGAACCGCCGGTAATAAAATTACTTAACACCGGCGGTTTTGGCTGCCGGTATAGCGCCGGTAAGTTTAAGGGCAAGCGGTATACCCTGCGATTTTGTGACCACCGCTATTTCCGGCGGCATAAACTTGCCAAACGGCCGGTTTGGCCGCCAGTATTAACCGGCGGCCTAACCGCCGGTATTTGAAGAATTTCCTGTAGTGCACCCAATATGAGGGCACGTGTTACATTCCCGCTGGCGGTAAATTATTTGAGAATGAATTGTAGTAATACATTCCACAAAACAACTGCTCTTTGTGAGCTGAAGTTATTCTTTAATTCACATTCTCGTCAAACCATTGCGAAGTGTGGATGGATTTTAGTTTTAAGTTTTTTGTGACATATTTTATTTTAAGGATTTAGGCTTTTAATATGGTTTGAGTTTAGATTTTGAATGAATGATTTTACAGTTTTAAGGGCTTTTTTAAAATTGAATAGCTCTTTCTGATTAAAATTTTCTATCAACGCTGCTATCATCGAAGTGTATGAGTTTTAGCCCATTCATAAAGCATTCTCAGTTTTCGCATTTAGGAGTTTGATATAAAGACAAAGCACCTACAGAACATAATTTAACATATAGATCAGAGCTATTGTAGGGGTGTTTGAACACTTTTAGCTACTTCGCAAAGCATTCTCAGATTTTGCATTTAGGAGCTTGACATAAAAATTGAAGCAAATGCAAAATCTTACTACTTCATATCTTATTTGTTAGTGATATCAACTATAGGTACAACCAATCAGGTTGATGTCATGTGCATCTCGCCATTGATTACCAAGAATATTGTCCTCTTGTATGATGAGTGCCACCTCTTATGTTCTACTCGTATCTTCCCAGGCTAGTAACCATAGTGATCTCATAACACTTGAGCACCAAGTTACTAAGAGTGTCAATATTTGACACGACCTGAAAACCTGACCCAAAAATTTTGGGTTAGGGTCAACCTGTTTGTCAAACATGTAAGGTTCGGGTTCACCAAACCGACCTGTTTCAAAACTCCAAAGTTCGAACACTAGCCTTATCTTCCTCACCTCCTACTCACTAGAACAAGCTGTCTGTTGCATCTATCGACATCCGAAGTCTCTGTCACTCATCTCCCGCGGCGTTTTCGAAGTCAATCCCAAGTTATGTTGTGAAGCCCTCACTGCCACTGGCGAAGATGGACGGTGCCGCCTCCTCAACCTTTCTGGCTTATCTTTCTCGCCTCCATTAGCAGCTCGTCGTTTGGTTAGATCGGAACTAAAAACAAAGACAGGTTGGTGGGTCATGTCAAGTTAACCCGGGTACGAAGCTGGTCGGGTTTGGGTCCGAGAAAATGACATGTTTTAAAAAATGGGTCAGGTTGGGGTCAGGTCAGTTTCAGGTTGGACCCAACTCGTGACCCGATTTTGACAGTACTACAAGGTACCATGTCTTCGTGTCTTCAAATCGAGCAGCTTCAGCACTACCCTGTGGCCTGTCAGTTTGGATTCTAGATAAGTGTAGCTTGTACTAATCTCCTACTAACTTGAATGGATCCACTTCTAGATATATACTAGCCTTATACAACCCCAACAAGTTTACTTCCCAGTCAGTAGGGATGCTCTTGAGAAGCGCCATTAGTCCCCATTGTGCAAGAAGTTTCCTAATGCCTTTACCATCGACCTTCGATGCCATTATCTATGAGTGATCATAGAAAGTATCTCCACTTTTCCATGCTAAATATCATCCTTGTAGGACGTCAAAGTATACTTCAAGTTTGTTACGAGCTTCAAAATGAGATCCATCATATCATGTCACCTTCATATATGTACAACAGATACTATGTTGTATATTTGACTGTTTAGCTAGCTAATACTTACCTTTCACATCATCATTCCGTCTACGATGATATACACGGATCGTGTTGCAAGCTTGAAGTAGGAAGGGAATTATACTATTTTTTATATTATTATTATTTATTCTTTTTTAAAATATTAAAATAGAAGTATAGTTAATCATTTTTATCCTTTATATCTCCTAGTAGCTTTGATTTTTATATGGAAATAACTGCAATATTATAATATAATCAAAATTTTATCATAATAATTAATAGAAGCATAGATAATAAAAAAGTCAATTTATTCCTCTATTAAAAAAATATTCCTAGCTCTACCACTGTTTGTAGATGGTGTTTTTTAACAAATGATTGGGCATTTACAAGTTCATAACAATTTGAACAATAAAATTTGATCACCAACTTTTCCCATGCTTCGTGATGATGTAAACCCAAAAGGTCGAATAGCTCTACTAGTTCAAAATTACTAGGAATAGGGCTAATCAGTATTCCACCATTATTTCGCCATCAAAACTTTCAACAACTGGTCATACATCTCTCAGTGATACTGTCCCTATTTAAAAAAAATGGACTCAACCAAATTTGGACAGGTTTGGTTGAATTTGATCTGCCATTTATTTCGACCCTAATACAGTTCCGGGTAATATCATAGTTCATGGCATGGTAATATACCAGGATGTGGTACTATAAGCACATCAATAACTGATATAGTAGCATCCTACAATAAGTTGAAAGAAATGATGCATCTTCCTAGATCAATGCTGAGCTTGTGCAGCAGCCTGAAATAAACTAAGACTTAGTTTGGGACGGCTTTCTTACTACTTCTTAAAGCTGCTTTCTAATACAAAAGTTTTAATTTTTGTACTAAAAAGTTGATTTAGGAAGCAGTAAGAAAGCCGTTCCAAACGAAGCCTAAATCTTATAAAAGTCTTCAATGGTGACCCATAAGACACTAGGTAGAAGCAAAAAGTTATTACATCATGAGAATCTCTCTCCTTTCTTCCTATAGTTGTGTCCGGAGATTCACAAAGTGAAAGTTTATTCTCCATATTTTACTCACAAAGTTTCTCTGATTGACCAAATAGGGGCAACAAAATGAGAGAACTTAGACGATGAACAAACTAAGGGTCTATTTGAGGTAGTTTTTCTATGCATTACTTTTTACACTATTATCATACTTCTGTTTGACTATAACCATCTTGTTGCTGAAAAGCATCTTTTTGCAACTAGATCTACTAGTGTCCTACAAATTAGAGCTGCTGTTAAACAGTAAAAAAATTATAATAATCACGAAAGCTTTAAAAAATCTTTTTTTATCACAAAAATTCAACAACTATTTCTACAAACTGCTGCAACTATTTAAATGGACCATGAATCAAAACAGCACACTTTACCTAATTCTATTCCCCATCAAAAAGAAGAAAACAATTTTCAAACCTTCGAAGTTATTGTTCTTACAACATGAATGCCTCACTTAAATCAAGAGAATAGAGGATCACAATGACCAGAAGACAACAATAAATGAGATACTGAACGTCTATATTATTGTCTATACATCCATGCCATCCTAACTGGGAGGTGAAGTCATTTTTATTTAGAATACAATTCGAAGAGAATATCCCGTTTCTCTTAACAGTACGAGTTGCTTGATGACATTTAAGTGATCTAGTAAATAATTTTGTAATGCTTGTTGTATAAGCTTATAGTACCTTCGCAGCTACTTCTCCCAGATTTGCAGAGATAGCAAAATGATTCTGAATTACACGAAATGAAGGATCCTTCAGCCCTCTTGCTATGGCCTGTGTACACAGCTTTGTCTTAGAAATCCAAAGAGCTGTTGAGGAAAAGTAAAATGTACATCTCATTTAGTTTGGTTGACATTTATGCCACACCAGACCAGAGCAGGGAAATATTTCAACCAACTGTACAACTTAAATGCATGATAATTGTATAGATCCTCAAACATCATGTTAGCCTGCTAGTTTTGTCAACATTGTAAGCAAATGTTGAAAAGGTAGAATGGAATGTAAAATAAATGAAGGGAACATAAAGTAACATTTGGTTATCCATTCGGTATACAAGACAAAACTATTGGTGTCCAAGATAATAATAATTGAAAAAATCTGGAATAAATCATACTATAATTGGTGGCATAAAAATATTGGCTAAATAAATACCATATATAGTAGGTATAATTTCGGATTCTATTTCTTAAATACCATTTGGCTATCCATTCATTATTATGCAACAACAACATCATCAAGCCTTTGTCCCACTATGTGGGGTTGGCTACATGAATCCTTTTTCATCATTATGTCCTGTTAAAAATCAAATTCTCATTTAAATCTAATAAAGAAAGATCCTTTCTAACATTTTCTAATCAAGTCTTTTTAGGTCTACCTCTATCTTTCTTAACAGTCAAATTTAATACATCAACTTCCCTAATTGGGTCATCAGAAGGCCTCCATTTAATGTGACCAAACCATCTAAGGTGACTCCATTCATTATTATACATGACAAAAAAATATTGGTGACCCAAAAAAAAAAACTAATTAGCTAAATCAGAAATAAATCATAGTATCCAAAACAAAAGCACGTTAATATTTGATTACCTTCATTAAGTTCCCTAATGAAGCAAGTGGAAGAAAATATGCAGGATATAGTTGCGTGGTAAGCTCAAAGACACTGCAAAAGGGGCCAATCAATCAAAAGTATCGTTAATTAAATGAGAACAATATTGGTCAAGGAAAAATATAAACCTCCCAGCACTTCCAATAATATCCGCATACATCCTCCATTGTCTTGGATCATCATCAAAAAGGTAACCATAGCGTCCACCTATGAGATAAATCATTACCATTGAGAGAAATAGTTGTGGTTTTACTTTTTAAAATCTAGTTCGTACCAATGAAAAGACGTCCAATCGCGCCTAAGCCATCTTTTGATACCCATCTGAAAAATAAATAATTGTAACTCAAACAAATGTGTTTGAGAATCATAAAGTGACAAAAACCAAAATCCAAACAGGCATGGCAAGATTTCAGAATTATGGCTAAACAATTGATCATGTAAACATTCTTCAATAATATGATCAACTATTTAAACATTCCTCAGTAATATACCAGATTACGATTAAAAGATAACATGAGTTTCATGACAATAACCTAAATAAGCCTTCGCACTCTGTCAACTTCCCAATTGCTTTTATATGGATTGCTATTTCCCGGAAATGAAGCTAATGCTAATGTTATCACAATGATCAAGCATGGTTTTTATTGGGGAAACTACCAATTATAGATAATGAAAAAGATATTAGACCAGGTAAACACTATACAGACAAAAGATGCACTATATTTGTGTTATAAGAAAAATGATCAAAATGATCCTCAATTATATTAAAGAACCATTTTGGTCCCTCATGTTTTTAAAAATAAATCAAAATAGTCCCATGAAGACTCAAAAGGACAATTTTGAGGGACCAAAATGGTCATTTAATATAGTTGGGGACCATTTTGATATTTCATAAAAACTCAAAGGGACAATTTTGATCATTTTCTCCTTGTGTTAATATTGGCCAAGGAAGATAGTTCTTATGCACTTGCAAGCAATTTGTGAAAAGGCGCACAAAAAAATGGAACCAACATTCAAAACAGTTTAGATTGGGATCTCTTTAGGTAAATCAGCAGGATGAATTTTGCATCTCAAAGAAATTTTAAATAAGGACAATAAAAAGAAAGAATTACCATAAAATAACTACAATGCAATAAAGAAAACATTAATTCGGGTAAATTTGATGTAAATACAACACTCTAAAAGAACTTAAGAAATATTATCAGAATAGTAACACAAGATACACTAAAAGATCCATTAAATGTGAAAACAAGGGCTAAAGCCTTTTTAGACTGAGGATCTATAATAGTGACCTAGATGCAAATGAAAAAAGAGTGGCTGTTGCCTGAAAACGGCAATTAGCGCAAAATAGACCTTAAAGTGGTGCATGATCTTCATTGAAATTCCTAATATCAAAATGTGCAACTAGAACTCTTGGATAGAGTCGTATTTTACTTGAGAACAAAGACATTTTAAAAATTGGAACTGTTTTTGGCTTGCACTGAGCTCAATGAGCTAGATTTGCTTGAATCAAACTTAAAGAGAGTTGAATATAGATTGAATTAAGCTTAGCTCAAGATCATATTGAAATTTAGATGCACCGATGGTGTATTTTGTTAGGCTACGAATTTATCTCAAAATGAAGTTGGTCGAAATCAAATTGACTTTTGGCTTGAATTGAGATCAAATCAAACATAACATGCCATTTTTAGCTTGAATTGAGATCAGATGGAGCTAGACATTGCTAGGCTTGAGATTGGAACAAATTACTTTGCACCGATTTGATCAAGATTCAGGTTGGCTTGAGATTGGACAGTTAATAATCCTGTTCAAATACATGCATAACATACAAAAAATTAACTTCTAAACCTACTTTGTCACAATAACTTTGTAGGAGTAAAGTGGAAATAAAATTCTATAAATCACAAAACTCATGAGTTGATGATGTGCAGAAGCAAACTAGAATCTCCATGCTAAGTCCTTAAAAATATGATTTAATTAGGTATATAAACTTAAACTCACATTACAATGCACCAGACATGATCAAAATTCAAGATTCATCTTCGAGGCTAGTTTTAATATCAGAAAAAGGTTCAATTCATTTCTACTAGTAATATCACGCACCTTATCTTCATCTTGAAGATAGAAAATTCATTAAAAAAATAAAAAAAACATGAACAAGCAAGATATTTAAGATAATGGAATTTTTACATACATAACACCTCAAACTATTTAAAATACATATTCAACACTTAACTTCAATATTTACTATATAGCACCTAAAATCCCTAGTTTTATCTAATCTATCACTCCGTTTAAGCACCCGTCAAAAAGCCCTAACCGCACGTTGGCTCCCCTTCAGTCGAGCGAGAGCGGGTCTTCTCCATCGCGTTTGAAGATTTTCACACGCCCCGTCTTCCCTTGGCTTTATCGGCGCGGTTTTTCCTTTCCTGATCTCCATTTCGTGAACGACGAAAGGTTTAGATGTTTTTTCCCCATTTGAATGTTTGAGTTGTTGTTTGCTCTTCGTCTTCTCCAACCAATCGTTCTTTGTTTTCTCCACGTCGGCATTGCAGAGGATGGGTTGCATTGTAAAATCCATTTGCACATTCAGCATATTGTTTTTGTTTTCACCATTTGAATGGATATTCTTCGTTATCCGTGGTCGGCAAGAAACTTGACAGCCACAAATTTTGATTACATTGTATAATCTGTTTGGCGTTAGGTTCTATTTAATGTCTAAAGTGTCTTCATTCTTTAAACTTTTACATATAATAATCTTGTTTAAAATTTTACATATAAACAATGAGTTCGAGCTCCTCAGCGGCGCCAATAAAAAACCCAAATAATCAAATATATTGTCATTGCAATTTGCAATGTACAATATATACGTCATAAAAGTCGCATAGCAATGGAAAAAAATTATACAGATGCTCCCAGAACCGATCATAAGACGATTGTAGTTTATTTTTCGTTGGAGTGATGAAGTCAATAATTCACCGCACGATATGAATTCATATACTACTGCTAAAGTTTTCGAAGCTAGCCAAACTGATGTTGTGTCAGTTAGAGGTGAACTTTTGCAGATAAAAATCTTGTTGGTGATCCTGGTAATCCTAAGTTTGAATGTAATTATAACTGTTAGATATATCCTCACGAGCTATAATTATAACTGTTGATTGTAACATTGACTATGTTTATGTAATTTGGTTTCAAGATGAGTTGAATGTTCACTGTGGTTAACATATGTTTCTTTGTTCCATGCTGTTTCAATATTAGATTGAATGTTCGGTAGAATATGTGTTGAATATGTCGTGGATTGAAAGTATCATATTGAAAGTATCGGATTGAAAGTATCCATCTGAATTTTAGGCAGGGGCTACAAGAAATACATATGGTTGAATTAACTTCTTGTTTTAGGCGATGAATACCCTAATAGAATTAGAATTCCCAAAAATCTGTAGGCATTCAAAAGACAAAACTGAACATAAATAGCTCTATTCCAACACAACATCAGATCTTCAGTTTGGACGGCGTATAGTCAATTTGGCATGAGCAGTCGATGAACTAGGATGTTGATCTTCATGTGTAATCTCAGTACCAATCTCTTCACCTTCCACATTTAATGGATTTTTACAAGTACTTCTATGATGGCCGCATAAATTATAGCGACTACACATGTGTCCAAGTTTTGTTTTCTTCCCTGTTTCTAAGAAATTCTTAATACGCCTTTTTTTTTGGGTCTACCACATGGTCGTAGTGAAAGTGGTGTTGTAACTACCTCACCATCACTAACTGCAGCCCACATCTCCTTCCCTGGTATGGTCGAAATTGCACCATCATATGCCATTTTGTATCTAATCATTTAGGAAAAAAAATTTAGAAAACCAACATATACGCATGGTAGTGATCATCAACATATGTATAACATAAAGAATGTTGTGTAGTGCCAATGAATGCAGTACTGTGTATACATGGTATATCGCTTAATTGCGAGAATCCACAAGTACAATCCATCTTTTCTAAGTCGACCGCGTGCCTTTCATGAAGACCCTCAACTTCAGTTGTACTCGATGTTGACTGGCGAATGATAAAATGCTCTTTCCTAGTTGTGATGTCCCTAATGTACTCTTCCACATGAGGAACTAGTTGACCTCTTCAAGAGGAGGAAATTATATTTCTTGACGAGCGCTGTTCAATAACCTTTGCCCTAATCATGTCGACCAAATCAACGACTGACTTACTTCTAGCTTTTTCAACCCATGCATTAAACGATTCCGACATGTTGTTTGTATTGTAGTAATTTTTAATGTGCTTTGAGAACGTCGCCTTAGACCACTTGCACGACAAAGAATTCAAGTAAGAGTACATTTGTTGACTGATTTTAAAGATCTCCTCAACTTTCATATGCAAAACATTTAGGTTATAAGTGTTTGTTGCCGTCCAAATCAAATTCTGAAGCTTGATGCCATCTTCGCAACGAAATATTTTTTTTATATTCTTCCACAGGTGTCTCATGCACACTCTATGCTCAGCATTTGAGAAAACAAGTTTTATAGCTTCACCAAGGCCTTTTTCCATGTCGAACATGAAAGCTAAATATTCAATTTCACAGCCAAAACTTTCGAACTAGTTCCTCATCAACCACTTCCAAGATTTCTTAGATTCTGATTTATGCAACAGCATACGCTATTGTGAACAAACCATTATTTCCATCCAAACAATTGGTGGATAGCAATACGCCAAGATACTTTGATTTGAGGTGGCAAGCATCAACCCCAATTAAAAATCTACATCCAGCAATGAAACCGTAAATATATACTTTGAAGCTAACAAAGAATCGCTTAAATGAATTCCTTTTACTTTCACACATGTATGTAATGTGAGAACCAGGATTCCTGTTGATTAACTCTGACCTCAGCATAGGCACCCATATATAGTTATCGTCAACATAGCCAAACATTACATCTCTTGCTAACTCTCTTGATCTCCAAATATTCATATATAACAATGATAATTCGTAAGTTGTCTCCAAGTTATTGCTAATATCTTTTGGTGTGATATCAGGATTTTTCTTTACAATGTCCTTGATTTTATGAGCTACCCAACTAATAGTAGCTTGCTTGTTTCCTGCTTTATTGACCCCAGGGCATAAATGAGTTGATTCTATTTTCCTAACTTTGAATGAGTAACCATCAGGAGATAATGATGCATGTACTCTCCATGGACAATCTCTATATGCGCAAGTAACTATGACTCTGGTTTTGTCACTAGCCTTTATCTTTATAGCATAATTCTTTAAAATTGCATTAGACCTAACTGCTTGCTTCAAACTCTAAGCATTTTCAAACCGTGAACAAACACATAGACTGTTTGCCTCATTAGTTTAGGGTATAAAGAAATCATCGCACAGATCATCTACAACAATATCATTATATCCCTAATCTTTGAGCTAAACTGACGCATTTCAGTTTGATTGTTTTGTGAGATATCTTCTTTGTGATATTTCATTGCAACCGTCACCTCAATTCTATTCATTTCATAAGAACCGCTAAGCATGTCAACTACATTTGCATTGCTTGAAACCAACATGTAATTCTTAGGTGATGTCCCATTAACATGATAGTGTAAGTCAAATGGTTGACCCCGTAGCCGATGACAAAATGCTTCAACTCGTTCTTTTAGCAACATTAAATTGATTTCATCTCTTTAAAGCTTTAAGGTTTTCTGACTTCCATCCACATACTGATGTGAATCAAACAGGAGTTGCTTGCGAAAATTAAGATGAAAGTAATTAAAGCATTGCCAACACATATTTATCACCAATAAAATAAAGGATTAAATGTATTCTAGGTAATCAACTTGCTTAGGCGAAGAGTTGCTTTGAGATAACCAAACAATTCATAAATTTTCAAAGATAAAAGAACTGCTTAAATGCTCATAACAAAATCCCACGATTAACAGTGAGAAAATTCACCTCGAGCACCTTCTCACTCAACCACTCTTTGGCTTTTAGCGGAGAAGAAGAAACCATGCGAAGATGGAGAGCACCACTACGGAAAAGGAGACGAAAGACTTTGTTACCGGAGAGGTAGCCGCCAGTGGAGGAGGTGGTGGATGGCGCCTGGTGATTGTCAAATCGTAGTCTTGAAATTGGCGGTCGATGATGCGCACAAGTGATGGGAGGATTCGCTCCAAGCATTCACCAACTGTGTTTTCGTGCGTAAACCCCGCGTCGAAGAACGGGGATCGTAGGATGTTGAGACTACCGTCGGCGTTGAACACAAGCCCCTACTCGAATTCGGGATCCGCCATTCAACATTGAAGTGGGGAGGGGAAGAAGAAAAGAAAGAAGGAGGAGTTGGGCCGTGAACTAGGGAGAGGGATTTGGATGGAGATCCTTCTTGGAGAAAATCTAAATTTGAATTTCAGAATTTCTTGGATTGGAGAAAGAGATTATTTGTTATTAAAATCTCCCTAAATTAGGCTAGAGAGAGGGGCGGCTATTAGGGGGGAAATTAAGAGGTTAATAAGTGGATGCTTAGGTGGCAAGTGGAGAGAGAATAGGCTAGATGAGGGGCCGGCCAAGCAAGAAAAAAAAAGAGAGGGAATTTGATTAATTAGTGGGGCCCATGGGGCTAATTAAAACCTGATTTCAATTTTCAGATTTTAATCAATTAGGGAGATTTGAAATTTGAATTCAAAACAGATAGGATTTCATTTAAATCTATTCCTAAATGTAGGGTGTTATTTTAGGAAAGAAGTAATGAAGGAATTAAATCATGAAATTCAAATTTCAAGAGGAAGGGGGCGACGGGATTTTACGAGGGAAGAGGAGGGCTGGGCTAAGGGAGGCGGTGGGCTGGAGGAGATGGGGGTTGAGTCGGCGGGATCTGGGTGGGGGTGGGAAATTTTTGAAGCGGCTACAGAGGGAAGGGAGAAACGGGCAAAGGGCAAGGGGAAGGGGGACGGGTGTATGGGGAAGGTGGTGGGGAAAGAAGAAAACAACAAAAACACAAGTAAAATCAAGAGCTCACCGAGGTGGGCTGTTGGGTATTTCGGGTGGAGCCTCTCCTAGGTCTCCTCTCTTTCTCTCAAGCTCTTAAGCAAGAAGACAAAGGAAAATCTCATAAATTTTATTAATCCAACATTAAGCTCATATAATAGGATGAGACCTCTTTATAAAGGCCTCAATGACAGAAAATAACATGAAAATAACATGACTCAAATGCCCACCGGGCTACAACAAAGACTAAACCTTCATATAGGGAAAATAGTAAACTACGGCTTGAAATAAAAGATACATAGAAAAATAACATAAAATGACATGGCAACATCAGAAATATAAGCTCCCAATCGTAGCCGTCGATCTACGATTCCTTCGCCAGTAGACCTGCCTAAAATGTCTGTCGATGACCTCATCACATACTTTGTTCAACTCTAACCATGCACTTCACTCCAATATCCACCAAATTTGAGTGAAGTAAAAATTACTCTAATCCATTTTTGTTTATGTGAATAATTATGGATTTAGCAATAGTGAAAAAGTGCATAATTGCCAACATTCTCCGAGATTTTTTTTTATCTCTGAATTATGCATTCCTAAAAGTTAAACTTATCTTTTAGATAAAAAATTTTACAATGTACGAACTATATTTGTTAGTCAAGTTATATGCTTTGACAAAAAATTTAAGGAAGCTGAGTGATGTGGAGCAAAACATAAAAAAGTTTAAGAAAGTGAAGGGTCAACCACAGATGCCTGGGAAGTATATCATCGAAGTGAAATAGATTGGAAGGTAATGGTGACAATGAAATGTTGTGGTGGCGTGGATTAGCTGTAGGTCTTACTATTTTTCCTTTCCTAAGGGAGGAACAAATAATCGCAATGCTGCAAAGAACTTTGAGATGACATTGTGGAAGAAAGATTAGGTTTTCAAAATTTTTTGACTTGATTGGAAAATCTAAACATGATGAATATCAAATATTTGAACCTAGTTGTGACGAACAGAAGTTTTCTAAATCTATATGAAAGAAGAGTCCATTCTCATAGTATTGGTGGAAGAAAAAGAATGCTTCTGAAGCACAGTTTCTAGCTTATAATTTTGTTCTACTGTATTAGTTCTTATGTGAGAAGGAGAGTGCAAAGGGAGAGCCACAACGACTACCTGATCTAGCAAAGAATAGGCGACGGTTCGTCGCAGAACCTTTCACGCAGGAAAAATCAGCGGCTCGGAGAAGTGGCGTTTCGTGTTTTGACGGAACGTTACGGAATTTCATTTCAAATACTTGGAATGTTGTTTAGGTGGTATATAAGTAAATATGAAAGTTTGAGTGTTTAATATATATTTTTAATAGTTTGAGGTTTTATATATGTAAAAATCCCTAAGATAATATACTTAAAATGAAATTGCAAGAGAGTCCCTATGGCATGCCTATTGTCACTCAAACAAAATTTAAACAAACGAGGTCTCACAAATAATCATAAGCAAGTTTCTCTTATATGGAGGGCGTCATGTAAGAACATGTAATCCATTTGTTTTGCCTTATGTTGCTCTTGCCATCTCAAGTCACTTTAATCTCATCTCACTTAGAGAATATGTATATATGTATAGAATCTATGGCATGCATGGAAAACAATACTTTGAACAACAATAAGACCTTCGAGTTTTCGGTTTCATTTGAGATAGTTTTCTTACTGCTTTTTAAAACAGTTTTGTAGTACAAATTTTTTTTTGAAAGTAGTAAAAAATCAATGGTCAAAAGCTATCCCAACTGAAACTTTAATTTATATTTCTTTATAATCTACTTGAAATAAATAACATATAAATATGTAAATATATGTGTGGTAAAAATGCCTATTAAGTTGAGGAAAGTTCAAATGCTCGTGATAAGGATAAAGAAACGGACAGAAAATGTAGATGAGATTACTGGATGGCAGCAGTAGAAGCAGCAACACCGGTTTGTGAAAAGGAGCCAACACCTACAGCCTGGGGACACATTATATGCAGCATATTGATGTTCACGCCAACAAAGAAATCCATAAAGTGATCATAAAAGTTTTTCATGACAAAAAAACTTACATCACACTGTAATATATGTTAAAACCCTCTTTTAGCAAATATTCCATGCAGATACGTTACATCTTTTCTTGAAATCAAAGAAATTCATAACTACTTACCTTAAGAAGACTAGAAGTAACTAATGTATGGCAAATCCATCCTGTTACATTTGTCGGAAATTGCAAAAGCATGTAATCCAAGTAATCATCTGATACAGAAGCTGCAATTTTTTTTAAAAATAACAATAAATAACAACGTCATGAAGAAAGGAATAACTATATACAGTCACGGATGATATTTAGATTATGAAATATACTAACTTCAGCTAAAATCATTAGAATGTCATACTTTGTTTATCAATACTATTCAAAGTTGCCAAAATGAGGTAATCTATATGTGGTAGTGTTTTATTTATGAACAATGTGATGAATCCAAATAAAGGCCATTTTTTAGGAGCGTATTTTGAAATTAATTAAGTTAAAATAGCCTAATCAGCAATTATTCAGGAAAAGGAGATATATATTTATTAATTAAAGAAGATATATATCATATTTAAAATTTTAAAAATATGTATTATAATTTTTAATAATTCAAGTTTCAAAAAAAATATAATTATAAATATAAAATAAATAACTTAAACATTATCATGTTTAAATTTAACATTTATTAATGTTTGCTTAAATTTCTAAAAATAATATTTAATTAAAGATATAAAAATATAAATAATTGATTAATCTAGAACTTGTTAACTTTAATTTTTATTTTGTATACAATGTCAAATAAAGTGAATTTAATTGATATGACAAATCATTAGTAATTGCAGACCCACTTTTACATACTTAGGCAGCCTTTGTTGATGTCATGTTTGACAGACCTAAAAGAAGAATTCAATGCAGTTGGTGATTGTGGATATCTAAACTTCTCAGGACAAATTAGTTTGTATGTGACAAATCATTAATGCATTAGGTTCTTCTTTAAGAATATGTCATTATTGTGCTTAAATTTGAACTAACATTAGGTCTATTTATGTGCAATTACTATGAAATATATACTCACCACAGTTACCTCTCGCTCTTCTTAGTTCTATTTTGTTACAATTTGTCTTAGTTTTATCATATCTACTAGCCATAAGGAGTCATATTTTTAAGAAAGTTAGTGAAGGGTACCCATTTTTGGCAAAGACAATGCTGACCTCTAAGTAGTACCCAAAAGAAATTTATATAAAACACACCAGCCAAATCCTGCTCGTATCACATCCTATTACTAGCTGTAGTCGCCCATACCACTGCATTTGGCGCCGTTGCAGTCATCTCACGCGTGCCTCGATCGCTACTATTCAATGTCATTAAAATGAGAGGGTAGACGAGGCCCTCATTTCTTCTTTCCACACCCAAACTTGCACGAACTTCCTCTTGCGATCCTTTTCCTCCCGCAGCTTTCACGACTTCACCCCTCTGACCTCCCAAACCCTCGCCAACCAGGTCGCATCCGGCCGTGCCTTCCTGTGCCGAAGTCGGATGCCACACCCGACATCTTCCTCCTCTGCCCTAGCCGCAAAGCTCACGACCCAAAATCCAGACTCTTGTAGTTTCCCGTAAACGGGAGAGACACCGGGAGGCTGTCGAAATTCCATCTAAAGACGCTTAGAACTTGAACAAAAATAGAGGACCTGAACATAATTTGAACAATTAAGAATAACCTAAATTTAAATCAAATGATGAGGACCTGGACTTGAACCATATGACGATGATCTGAATTTGAACTTGAATTTCAGCACAAACTATATGGAAATTAATCTAAACTAAAATACAAGGAACCAAACTTTAAGTTAATAAAAATACAATCAAGATTCAAAATACAATTGCTAAGTGATAAATCCGGGTCATCCAAATAAACATCAATCAATAAAACAGGGGACTTGCGCTAAAGTTTCAAATGAGCATTTATAAGCAATTAATGATTGATGTTAAATAAAATTCCAGCATTTCACCGGCAAGCAAGCAAATAGTACGAGCGTATGGCATTGATTGCAAGAGAATATATTGAAACCTGCAAGCAATGGAAATCAAAAATAATGTGTAGCTTGATTGCAAGCGAATATATAAAACCCTTGGCAAAGCATTTCACCTACAAATAATGACCGGTGATATATGACATTTACATCAGTCATACAAGCTACAAGCGAACTTCAAGAGAATGTGGCGAAATGCTCATAAGCAATGATATGAAAGCTTCAACAGATGTCGCAGTTCATTTTCAATGGTCATATCTGTCAGAATACAAATGCCAATAAATAATAATGGTAATTCGACCATGCAAACAACCTTACGAATGCACTCAAAGAGACATGCAGAGAATGCCATGACATCCCTACAGTCATATTAGCTAGCTTACAATCAACAGTGGTTAGCTGATAGAATAAAGGCATTGATTCGGTAACGAAGGAATGACAACATACAAGTTATGAACAGTGTAGTCTACCTACACTCAATGACAATCAATTGATAATTGTACATGCTGGTCTACTTACAAGCAATGATGATAGACATGCAATGATTGTTAATGTGTCCTACAATTGACATCAAAATACAAGCAATAATATTCAACCTTACAAGCAATAAAATAAGGGGAAATTTGATTGCAAACAAATGTGCAAAGCATCTAAATAATACTACGAATTGCAAGCAAAGACAAAAATCTACAATGTGTTGGATATTTGCAGACCAATGTAGAAGACTTGTCATGCACACGATAATCTACTTACAAGTGACGACGAACAAAATGCAGGACTATGACAAGTACAGGCTCCTACGAATCACTATAGAAGATCTCATACACATCAAAAGCAAAATACATAAGAAACGTGATAAGTATGAACACATACGAGCGGTGCTAGAAGATTTGCATTAAATGCATCTCGCCCGTGGATAACAAAAGACTTGTAATGGATAAAGCGATTGTGCTTACAAGTCATAGTACTGGGTATGTTGCAAGTAAGATGAATCCTCCTAAAAATATGAATGGGGAAATTAACGTTGATGCAACTCAATCCTATTGCCAAGTACCAATATACAAATAAATACATTCACTCGACTACAAGTGGCAGTTGCTACGAGAATTAAAAAGGACATAAGAAAACACACCATACATCTACAAGTCATGGTGATTAGCATGCAATGATTGTATAAATGTTCTCATAGTCGTATGTGGGGAAAGATAAATAACAGATGTGAGCTCCTGCGAATCATTGTAGGGAAACCTCTAGCGTATGCAAAGTACTACGAGCTATTGTAGCAAGGATACCGAAGCATCTTTATAACCAAAACAACTATCCAATAGAAGGCAAATGCACAAAAACTTGCAGGCCGCGATAGTAGATATGCTGCAATATTACAACAAATACAAGACCCTACAGGTCGTTGTATAAGGCAAGTTATACACTCAATAAACTATGTGAGTGGTACAAGAGAATTGAGGAAAATGCAATTACCTACGAATAATAACAGGAGATTAGTTAGTGCATAATGATCTACTTGCAGAAAGCGACTAGTAGTGCACGACAGTCTACCTGTATGAAACGGACAAATGACCATAATGCGACGCTACGCCACCGGATCTGCAACACTCATACAAGCGGACTTAAGGCATACATAAGCTCTCAAGTAGAATGTTGCGCACACTCAGACGATAGTTGCCCGCACAACTGAAATATTCAAAAAAATGCCTTCACAAATGTACTACAATATGTATAAACATAAACACAAAAAATGCATATACAATCATACACCCACATGAGCCCCGACGAGCGTGTTATGAGCACACACGTGACGTCTAGGGATGTTGCGCGGGTCAGACAATAAACCCAAGTTCGAGCTCGATCCTTCTATGCAGGTAGATACGACTCGACACAGCTCGAACCATCAAACAAATATACGGTCGCGGTATTGACTGTGATATTTGTTTTATACGTTCATGTTAGGCCTTCAAGGTCTATAAAAAGGGAAATTCATTAATAAAAGCATACAACTGACTTGAACATCAATCCTCTGTCAGTAACTAACAGAGTTGACACTACATATAGAGGCGATGAGAATACAATGACTTAGCAGGAGCCTTTCTAATTGGATGTGATTGGAAACATGTATAAGAAAGATTTACAGAGTTAGTTCGGTATGTTGTTGGATTAAATTTTCAACAAAGAAGATACCACAGGACAGATAAACCGAAGCAACCCATGGGAGGAAAACCAGCATAAACTCGCAGCAGTCCAAGAGGCAACAGGAAGAGGAAAAGGCAAGTGAAATTACAGAGAAATGAGAATAATAAAGGGAGGGAAGGAGAAAAGCTAAGTTTAAAAATTAATGAGCTAATTTTTTAGTTCCATAAATGAACTAAAAAATCAGCTCATAATGAGCTTCACCACTACTTGACATTAATGAGCTAGAGAAGTCAAAAAACAAATATTAGGATTTGATTTGACCCCCCCTGCCTACATCAGACTCCCCTTCTTGAGGACTCAGCTCCCGATGAGTCAGTTCTTGGTTTCTTTCGAGGAGGTGCATACTGATCATCTAGCTCTTTGATCTTAGCTTCATATTTCTTCAGGATCTCTTCTCGTTTTTGTAGAAACTGATCTTGTAAATGTTGCTTCTTCTTCATGTATCTTTTTGTACACAAATGCATCCATGATTAAAGTTTGTACAGTTCATACTGTAGTGGATCTGTTGATTCTGACGGAATCCATCTGTCCATCGAAAGAGGATCTTCAAGTTTTTCTGGATTGCTTTCTTCCATTGGATTACTATTTTTGTCCTTTTCCATTTTTTTAGACGACTCAAAAAAAAAAGACTTAAAGAAAGACTCAACCTAAAAAACTTAGACTCACAAAAAGGACTCACGACAAGACTTACACGACAAGACTTGACTTGACAAACTAAATTTGACAACCAAATCCTAGGACTTCCAAACTTGCTCTGATACCAAAATTGATGCAATCAAAAATTTGGGAAGGGACCCAAATTTTTTATAATAAAAACAAGACCTTTCTAAGAAATAGAAAACGACAAGAACTCATAGAAACTAGACAAATTAAAACAAACACAAACTTTTTATATCATATAAAAGGACTTACAAACTTTTGACATAACATTAAAGATGCTTACAAGACACTTAGAAACACAAACACCCTACAAACGACTCAAACAAGACACCCTATAGTTATTCACTTAGAGAAGAAAGATACAGATGGAATGACACTTGCGGATAGAAGAAAGAGATTATAAGCCAAGACGAAGGTTGGAAAGAGATCGCAAGATTTCCATACAAGTAGAAGAAGTGGAACAAAGCTCTCAAGCTTTTTCCAAGAAACCCTCAGGTTTTCTTACTCCAAAAATAACATTTTTCACCTCCTAAACAGTCACAAACATCTTCTATATATTATAGGTATAAAGAGGATACAAACAGGCCCCAAAATATTAATTAAAAGCTGAAATAGAAGGCCAAAAGGCACCTAAAACTGTAGTAGGAAATCTGTCCAAGAAATCTGTAGTCTTCTTGGAATTCTCCCAAAACAGCCACCAAACAGTCCCATAAAACTGTTCAAATTCTGTACAAAAACAGCCCAAAATCTCTTCATATACTCAAATAAATGAGGAATGAAAGGCCAACAGTCCTTTTACTGAAATCCCAAACGGCACAGCAAAAAACAGAGGCCACGGTTCCAGCCAGGTTAAAACTCACGGATCCCAGCAGCCAAGCACAGGGACCAAAAAGCCTTAATTAATTTCGGTAAAAGGGGGACCACGGGACAGAGAAACCGAAGCAACCCATGGGAGGAAAACCAGCAGAAAATCGCAGCAGTCCAAGAGGCAACATGAAGAGGAAAAGGCAAGTGAAATTACAGAGAAATGAGAAGAATAAAGGGGGGAAGGCGAAAAGCCAAGTTAAAAAAGTAATGAGCTAATTTTTTAGTTCCATAAATGAACTAAAAAATCAGCTCATAATGAGCTTCACAACTACTTGACATTAATGAGCTAGAGAAGTCAAAAATCAAATATTAGGATTTGATTTGACCCCCCCTGCCTACATCAGCATGCAGTGTCAAAACAAATTGATTATGTTTTGATGTCCAAAACGCATACAACAATGAAATGCATTGTTGGAACCAACCAACATTTTCAATCTAGGGTTCGACGAGGTATCCCTTATTGCACTTTGGCAAGCTGTCGTTTTTGCCAATAATGGATTAGATGACCTTCACTGGGTTTTTTAAAAATATAACTCATTCTTATGACTAGTAGATATGATAAAGCAAATAACAAATAAAACAAATTCTAGCAAAATGAAAAAAAAAAGAGATAGAGTTAACTGTGATGAGTCTTTTTTTTTAACTGTGATGAGTCTATGTTTCATAGTAATTGCTCTTAAATATATCTAATATCATAACCATAATAATAACATGATGCATCAATGTTACAATACTGAAAGAGGAATCTAATGGTATTGTAACAACAAAAATATAATAATTTAAGTCACATAGGCTTATTTTTCGTGAAAGGCCTGACAAAGAAGGGGTTTTAAAAAATACATATTTGCACTAGTGAAATGACATAAATAAGCATAAATAGCATATTAAAACTCTTATACAGTTGGAGTAAGGCCTCACAAAGATAATTATTTATGAATTATTTTCCAATACCCATTAGAAAGCTATAACACAAAATATGGAACAATTTGTCTAAGAAATAAATATTTTTTATTGTGGGGAGTTCCCTAGGTGTAAAGTATGCAATAGTAGTGGTGGATAGGAGGGTGTAAGTAAAGGGGGTAAAGCAATGGCTATAATAACTCGTCATGTTCCTACTACTCCACCAAATAAAGGATGGATATACTTACATAATATTTCAAAATAAAAGAGTCATCGCTTTTTCTTTGATTGGCAAGTAGCGGCCAAAAAGCTGTGGCTGTGGTGAGAAAAAAAAAACAAATTTAATCTAACTTTTGATCAAAAGATCAAATTGAATTCATACATTCAAACAAACTAGCACAATGTAGGTGCCTCCATATCATGCAACATGTCGTCATACTTTAATCTTATATGCTTAGTCAAAAGTTTTTAACAAAAGTTTGTTCAATTCATTTTTTTAGCTTTGCTCATTCAATCAAAGGGTATGTGCAACATTAGAGTTCATGATCAGCATTATTAGCCATATCAAAATTATACAAACTACTATATGCATCCTATTTGCCATTTATTATTATTTTGAGGCTCCACGAAGTACAAGTTCTTTTCCTAACTTCTAATCATAATATCTTTTCAAGCCTTTATTTCTTCATATTTCTCTCACATCACTTCTCTCCACCACACTTTATTATTGCATCTTTTGCTCTCCATTGGACATGCCCAAACCATCCAAGTCTATTGTCTTTTCCTGCACAATCAATTTCTTATTCATGATTTCTTTATTTCCCCACACTACATCATATAATAGTATAAGAAGTTATATTATCATTTTACAGCATTGTTCAAACCACCCGTGATGAATTTTGTCACATCAGAACTCATTAAAACACCAAGTTTTAACTTAATAGGTTATTGAGAGACCCGTTGTAGAGATGAAGAAAGGAGTAAAGAGAGGATTAAAGAAGAACAGTTGTATTATATTGTATATATCTTGTACAGGGAATACATGCATATATAACTATGGAGATAACAATGTGATACAAGAAATGAATTAAATAACGACACGTAGGCAGCTGAGGTGGACAGTGCTAACAGGCCCCCTCAAATTAGACATTCATTTGTTAAATGATTAATTTGGAGCAGAGATCGTTAAATCTGGCTCCCGAAAGAGTTTTAGTAAGAATGTCTGCAAGTTGATCAGTTGAGCTGAGTGGGAAATGGAAATGGCTCCGGCTTTCATATGCTCGAGGATGAAATGAAAGTCGATTTCGATGTGCTTTGTTCGTGCGTGGAAGACCGGATTATTGGTGAGCGCAATGGTCGAGGTGTTGTCGTAGTAGATGACGGTAGGAGAGGTTTGGGGAATTTGAAATTTGGCTACGACACGTCGGAGCTAGAGAGCTCGGTGGTAGCAGAAGAGAGTGGACGATATTCAGCTTCTGTGGTGGACATGGCAATTGCAACTTCTTAACTGACCACGAGATGAGAGTGTTACCGAGAAAGGTGCAATATCCGGAAATGGATTTCCTATCTTGGGAATCTGCTGCCCAGTCCGCATCCGCATAGGTGCAAAGTTGAAGATCGCCGATGGTAAGTGGAAGACCGAAGTGAGAAGTGCCTTTGATGTAATGGAGGAGTCATTGGAGAGCTTGGAAGTCATGAATTGTTGAAGAATGCATGTGTTGGCAGATGTAGTTTGTAGAGAAGGCAATATCAGGTCTGGTGAATGAGAGGTACTGAAGTAAGCCAGCCAATTTGCGGTAACGCTGCGGGTCTGTGTAAAGCTGATTGGAGGATTGCGAGGAGGTAGATTTTGGTGTGATATGAGTTGGAGCAGGTTTGCAATCAGTGAATCTAGCTATTTGAAGCAGATTGTTGGTGTAGTGTTGTTGAATAAGGAAGAATCCAGTGGGTGTGCGGATGATCTGCTCCCATTTGTTTGAGTATGAACTTCAATTATAATTGATCGAACAACTTCTGAATGGTGGCGGTATCATTACTTGTAACTAAGAGATCGTCAACATAAATTAGAATGTGTAATTAAATATGTTTATGATGATATAAGAGGAGAGAAGGACCGGAATGACTAAACCCAAAGTCGAAATTTTGAAGAAATGTCGTGAGTTTATTAAACCGCTGACGAAGAGCTTGCTTGAGGCCATATAGTGACTTATGGAGTTTACTAAAGTGGTTCGGATGTTGAGCATCAGTAAAGCCTTGCGGCTGCCGCATATAGACTTCTTCTTGAAGATCTTCATGAAGGAAGGCGTTGGAGACATCCAGTTGATGGACGGGCCATTAACTATGAAGAGCCAACGTGAGAAGGATATGAATGGTTGGCATTTTGGCCACTGGACTGAATGTTTTATTATATTTTATGCAGAATTGTTGAGTGAAGCCTTGAGCGACGAAGCGAGCTTTGTATCTTTCAATGTGGCCATTAGGGTGAGTTTTGATACAAAATGTCTATTTGCAGCCTAGAATTAGTTGGTTAGGTGGTGGAGAGACTACTGACTAGGTTCCTTGCTGCTGGAGAGCAAGAAATTCTGAGGACATGGCGGATCACCATTAAGGTGATTTTGCTGCTTGAGTGTAGGAAGTAGGAATGGCAGGAGTAGGGTGGGTAACCGAGAGATTGAAAATTTGCTTAGGTCTTGAAATACCATATTTTAGTCTGGTTTGCATGGGGTGAGTTGAGTGAGAGGGTTAGAAGGTTGAGGTAGGGACAAGGTTTGTCGATGGTGGTGTGGGTGAAGAGATGGATGTGGGCAGTTGAGAGGAGGTAGTGTGATTGGTGGAAGAGGTAATGGTTGGAGTGGGAAATTGAGTGGGAGTAGAGGAGAAGATAGAAGTTGTATCAAGAAGAAGAGGAGAAGAGTTGATTGAGGAAGGGACCGGGTCAGTTGGTTTAGATGGGAAGCTGTGTTCGTGGAAAACGACATGCCGAGAAATATGAATTTGTTTGGTTTGAATTTTGAGACAGTGGTAGACTATGTTGCACCGATACGGATACGACGACACGGATACGACACGATACAGATATGGGACACGTCAATTCTTAAAAATACATGATACGGATATAGCGTGGATACGACATTATAATATATAAATCATACATAAAAATTAAGAAAGTAATCAAAGCATAATATTTGAAATGACAAAAAAATTTGAATTTGTCTCTGATAGACCATCATCAGATCCAATTCCTACGCCACTAGAGCTCATTATCCTACGATGTATTGACACAAATTAAACCACATGAATTTGAAACATAAAAAATTTTAAGTAAAAGTGTAGATATGTCGCAGATATGTCGGGGGTCCATTCGTACCCCTCAGTTCCAAGCAGTACCGAGCATTCATACTGAGAATGGTACTAAGCATTGCGGAGAGGTACTGAACGGTACCGAGCAGTACTGAGTATCGAGCGGTACCCAGTACGGAGCGGTACTGAGCAGTACCGAGTACCGAGTGATACTAAGTATTGAGCGGTACCGAGCAGTACCGAGCGGTACCAAGCAGTACTGAGTACCGAGTGGTACCGAGTACCGAGCGGTACCGAGCAATACCGAGAGGTACCGAGCAATACCGAGCAGTATCGAGCAGTGTCGAGTGGTACTGAGTACCGAGCGGTACCGAGTATCGAGTGGTACCGAGTACTTAGCGGTATCAAGTGGTACCGAGTACCGAGCGGTACCTAGCACCGAGTACTGAGAGATACCGAGTTCTGGTACCATTTTTTTTCGTTTTTTAATAGGACACGCATATTTGATACGTGTGCCCGATCAAATTTAAATAATATTTTAATTGGACACGGCAAAGCCGTATCCGACACATATCTGTGTCGTATCGAAGGCGTATCCATATCTGACACGTGTCCGATACAGCATGCCTCATAAATAGGAGTATCCGTGCTACATAGGTAGTAGCCTTTGTGAGATGAAGAATATCCAAGAAAGATGCAAGTTTGAGAGCGAGGCGATAGTTTGTTAGGAGCGTAAGGAAAAAGCCATGGGAAACAAAGACAACCAAAAGTACGGAGATGAGTGTAGTTAGGAGGTGTGCCATGAAGCTTTTGATAGGGAATTTGGAGGGATATAGATTTGGAAGGTAAGTGATTTATTAGATAGTTGGATGTGGTCACAGCTTCAGCCCAAAAGGAAATGGGAAGATTAGAGGCAAGAAGAAGGGTTCGAGTGATATCCAAAAGGTGGTGATGCTTTCGTTTCGCAAGCCCATTCTATTTAGGGGTGTGGGGACAACTAATCTGGTGTGTTATCCCGTTAGAGAGAAGAAATTCCTTGAATGAGTTGCTGATAAATTCGCCCCCTCCATCGGAACGAAACATTTGAGTAGTATGAAACTTATTTTTAATGAGAAAGCATTTTTTTTTTAATTTAATAAAAGTTTCTTGTTTGGAATGCATGAGATGAAGCTAGGGGAACCTGGTGAAATCATCGATGAAAATTACGTAAATTTATAACCATTTAAAGATTGTTGAGCTGCAGAACTCCAGACATCAGAGTGAATTATTTGAAATGGTCGAGAAGAAACAAAATCACTTTTATTAAATGGCAGTTTGCGGCTCTTGGCCACATTACATGAAATGTAGACGAAAGGAGGAGTACATAAATCTTAAATGTAATGAGCTAACGTAAAGAGAATCTGGTGATGAGGATGTCCGAGGCGCGAATGCCAGACTGAAGAGGATGTGGTATTGGCTTGAAGACCTGCGATTATGGTAGATGGCATGGACCGAATTTGATAGAGGTCGTCACGAAGATGACCATGAAGAAGGGGACGGTTGTCATGAAGATCCGAGATGAAAAAACCGTTAGTGTTAAAGGAAATGGAAACTTGATTATACGCAGTTAATTTAGAAATTGAAAGAAGATTATGAGTCAAAGATGGAACATGTAAAAGATTATGCAGATAAAGCATACGAGCCGAATCGGGCAGAGGAAGTAGACCCTGTCCAGTGTTTTGGATCGGAAGAGTTGTGCCGTTGGCTGTGGAGACAGAGTCGACACCTTGGTATGAGGAGTATTGCTGCAGATTTGCGAGATCATGTGTGAGATGAGTTGAAGCTCTTGAGTCAAGAACCCAGTCATTGGAAGGGGGAGAGGGTTGTCGAGTGAAAATTGCTCGTGGTGTCCAAGAAGTGCTGGACACGTATTTTGGGTTGCATCTATGCCAACAATTAAAGGCAGAGTGACCAAGTTTCCCACATATCTGGCACGTTGGTTGCGAGGAGCTTGTGTTAGCTGATTGCGAAGGTGTAGTAGGTTCAAAAAATGAACGAGGACAGAAGTTTCGTCCTTTGGGAGGTCAAGATTAACCACGTCCTTTAGCATTGCTTGTGCGATTTGTGTAGAGAGCAATTTGATCAGAGGAGGAACTTGAATATTTTTGTTGTTCATTATGGAGATTGATTTCCTCGCTGCATAGTAGAGAGTAGAGAACGTCAAGATCGATTGGATGCAGGGATGTGCGGATAATAGTTTTGAACGAATTGTAGGTGGAGGGAAGGCCGTTAAGAATGTAGAGAATAATGTCTTCGGTATCAATCTTGGAATCGGATGCAGCGGTATTATCAACGAGGGTTTTGATTTGGGTAAGATATTGTTGCATGGAGAGATCGTGCATTTGAACGTTGTGGAGCTCGTTTTTGAGTTGGATGGGCCGAGAGCGATTCATTGGTTGTAAACAGCGTTCAAGAACCAACCAAATTTCTTGAGTCGTGGAGGACGAAAGAACATAATGGAGGATCGAAGGGAATATAGTTGGGAAAAGGGAAAATATCATATTTTGATTGATTAGACACCAAAGATTGTAGTCGGGATTGGAGGTGTCCGTAGGATGAGTGGCACCGATGAGATGTCCAACAAAACCATTAGCAAAAAAATACTTAAGGAGTTGAAGACATCATAGAGTGTATGTGTCGGTGGTAAGTAGAGTGGGTACCAAATTTTTGAAATTGGAAATCAAGAATTTGAGGGGAGCCGAAACAATGAAATCCGATAAGGGTTTTAGCATTCCCATTCGCATATATAATCAACCAATACCTAAATATCATTTGATTTTTAAGTTTATGAATTTTACCATGACTCTCCCTAATACTATATTATAACATAATATGCCTCATGCATTTATCCATTTTAACAACCAAGCTTTAAGTCCACAAATCTTAAACATTTTTATTAATTTTTCAAGAACAAATTAGGGTTTAAGCATCCTCCTTCATGATAGAGACAAAAGAACTAACATAACATGCCTAAACATCATTTGGTTTGTAAAAAATTATTAAATAATCATATTACAAATTTTGTATCTACTAAAATTGCATACAGTTTCACCAGTATTTGTTTTCCTAGTAAATACAAAATTAAATTGCCAAGAACAAATAATTGGCTGAACATCAAACAAACTAGTCAAAATATTTAGTAATGAACAATGCAACAAATAATTTAGCAAGCAGCATTGGGGAAACTACCAGGAAAAGATGCAGGTAGAACAAAATCTCCAAATTTTTTCAAAAGAAAAGATAGATTTGAGAAGTCATCATCTTGCACTTTGTTCAATAATCTTTCTTCTGCTTCCCAGAAGCTTTGCAGATGCCGATTGGTGTCCAATACGTATCTAGCATACAAAAATATCACTGTAGATTGGGAAGTCTAAAAACCTAAACGGCAAAAAGAATTTATTTTTCACTTTTTGAATAATTTGTATCTTTGAACAACCCAAAACCCTAACATTCGAGAAAGCCGGAATGTAAAATGGAAGAAGTGGAAAGAGAGGAAAGCAAGTACCTCTTTGACTTTCCATCTTCATATCGTTCCACCAAGATCGATCGTGAGACTCTAAAATAGCATGAGAAGGAACATTGGGGCTTACTTATTAAGCAAAAAATGAATAAGAGCGGGAGAAAATTTACTTCTGCTCGAACTCTCCTGGTTGCTTGGATGCATCGAGCGAGGAACGGCAAACGAGAGTGCAGTTGTTTGGGTTAGAAAGAACAAAATGGGTAGATGACAAGAAGCTCAACTGAGCTCGGGCAGACGTTAACGTTGGTGGTGTGGAGCAAGGGAGGAGGCCAACTGCGACGGACATCTATGTAGTAGTGGTGGAAGGATACGAAGCGCTTACTCTGTTTGTTTGGTTGGGGATTACAGTTTTATTATTATTATTATTATTATTATATTTTGGAGACTTACACACAGCGTTAACTTTTATTTTTAAACTTTATTATTATTATTATTATTATTTTGGACATTTATATCAATTAAGTGAAATTCAAATACATATTATATATATAAGATTCAAATTCAAGATCTCTTAATTGATAGTCAAAGCTTTCAACCAACCGTCTAAAATAAGTTGCATTATTTATCTATGAGACTACTAGATCTTTTAACCACATCAACAATATACCTCTAGTATCCATAAAACTCCTATGCTTGTGATTCAACTTGCATGCCTCCTACTCTCCAGCATGGCTTGCTCCCATCTCTGTTACCTGAGACAAGGTGTCAGGGTGGGTTCGACTCGAAATTGAGATAAAATTTTAAAGTAGA
Organism: Dendrobium catenatum; assembly: GCF_001605985.2. Lineage (NCBI taxonomy): Eukaryota > Viridiplantae > Streptophyta > Magnoliopsida > Asparagales > Orchidaceae > Dendrobium > Dendrobium catenatum. The sequence continues at coordinate 324,927 of NW_021319301.1, read as the reverse complement.
CCTAATTAAAAATAGATTAAAGAGTTTACCTATGTTTAAAAGAAAGTTTAAAAATAGGCAAAGTTACCCGTTTAACGGACAACTTATGCCTGAGGCGGCTAATCAAACCTGTCATACCTGATAGCTAGGTTTTATGACTTGGTAGAGCCATAGTCGCCCATTAAATGGGCAACTTTAATCTCGGTAGAAAACCCACATTCCACTACTTCGAGTTCGTCTCTGTTGATTCAACTTCCTCCTTCGGTTGTTTGTCCTTCGTCTTCTGTCGAGCTCCAAAATTTTGTTGCTTAGAGGGAGTGGGTGAGTAAGCAATGTTTAAATGAGATGTTTAGCTTTATTTATTTGTTGTAAATTTAGTATTTTGCTTAGAACATTTGAAGGTGGAGAGAAATTGAAAAAGAAGACTTGGTGATTAGGGCTTTTTTGCGGTTTTTCTTTTTTTGATTTTTGCCAAACAATTAAGAGGTTGGCTTCATTTGGCAAAAGGAAATATGGGAATTCAGCAAATTTTGCATATACTTTCTTAGATTTTAAATTTTTGTAGAGTTTAGTTTGATATCCTAGGAAAGTGTTAAATTATATTTTAGCAATAGCTTCTCCATATATAAGAAAGTGTTAAATTGGTACAATTGTATTTGATATTGTATTTGTATTTATCTGATAGTATTGTAGAAAGACAACTCTTACCGTCGCTATAATTACTCTCTAAAGGATTTTTTTACATAAAAATTTTTATTTACTTATTCAATTTTAATGATGCTTCTCTAGCCGATGTTTATTTTTAACTTATATTATATGTTAAAGGCTTAATTGATAAATACATAACTATATTGTTAGCTACATAACTTAAATAATTACTTAAGGATCCTCATAGCAATCAAGTATGATGTATCTAAGTTTTCAATGAACTTAGTTGGTCGAGTGCCTGTGAGGAATGAGTTTGTTGCTTCAAATATTGAAGATTATGAGGTGTGCAAAGTTGTTTTATGTCATACTACTTTGGAATTCTTATCCTGTATGTGAAAGTTGAAGAGCTGAGCGTGACAAGAAATAATACTAAGCGTCTAACTTCCCAAATTCATGATTCTTCAAGCCTTTATAAAAGGTTTGAAGTGCTCGACGGTGCTTCAAGGCTTCAAGTAGAAGAAGAGCCAAATGAGCTGACCCCATTAAACATGTTATTAATTGTCAAATATTTAACTTTTTCATTGATTTGTAAGTAAACATGTATGATTTGAATGTAGTTGTAACACCCCACATTACTCTTTAACCATACTGTAGAGTGTTACATACACAACCATAACATTTCCATCATTTACCTCGAATTTCTGTTGAGTTCATTTCAGATCTAAATAAAAGATCATATAAATGTCATTTGGAATAACAAAGGAAGCATCTAATAATTCTCCAAATTTCCTTCACATCTAAGACTTTATACAGAGCTAATAATGAAATCCAAAACAACTCAAAGTATTACGACATTAAACAAGTTTATTAACCTCAATAGTAGATTTCAAAATTTAAATAAACATTGACATAAAACTTAAATACTTACTTATCAATCTTCCTCCACTTTTTCTTTACCTTTTCTTGTAACAACAGCCAGTAATGAAAATACTGATAAGCTGTGAGGCTCAATAAGTTATGCAGTTATAAATAGAAAATTTAGAGCAGGAAAACATGAATAAAATTTAACTACTAGAGAAACTACAAAACATCTCATTTGACATTACCTTTATCTGTTATCTTAGATCCATACTGAATATCAATTTTCTCATTAAAATGTTTGGCTATTCTTTCATAAATAAATTCAATGGAGCCCAGAAAAACCTGGTATTATCGCCATTGAATTTCATAGAGGTCCCCTTTGCCTCTTTAGGGGTCCTTTTTGCCCCACCTGCTATGCAAGTATCATTTCTTTTGGGGTCCCTTTTGTCCCACTTACAAGGTAGTTATATATTTGGGAACCCTTTTGTCCCAACTATCCTTGTAAATCATACAACATATACATATAGCCAAACTTTATGTTAAATTGATATTCAATATACTTTTATAACATAACTCATACTTGTATTGTTGCTTTCATAAAGATCTTTATATGCAACTATGTATCATATGTTAAGAATGGATATTCTTTTCAAAATCTTTCCAACTAGTAAAATCTTTAATGAAACATAACAACTCTTATTTGGAAATTTCATGATTAAAATATATAAGAGGTCTTTCATATATGGAAACTAGGTTAGGAACATTCTTTAGCAGAAAATTACTTGTGATACACATTTCTCGTGCATTCATTCAACTACTAATATATAATGCAAAAGTAACAAGCATTACATATTTCAATATACTTTTTAATTTGCATTACTTACATTCGGTTCGTCTGACGGTTTGTTCTTTGCAAACCTTCACTTCTTACTTTTGCTCTCTATTATAAATCACTCCAAAACCTCCTCTTTGCATAAGACTAATAATCCTACTATCACCTAATTATGATCTTCAAAGAACTTTTTGAATTGAGCTAGTATTAAAAGTTAGGAAATTTAGGATTTACCTTTGTCTATCTTCTAAGATTAGGTCACTCTTCAATTCGAACGGCATGTTAATTAGAACCGTACAATTTCGGGTACGGGTCGGGTTCGGGTCAACCAGAATTGACCTCGTATATTTCGGGTTCGGGTCGACCCGACCGTTTTTTCAACGGTCGATTTCTACCGCCTACAACCAACACCCGCTTCGGGTTCGGGTCGCGGTTTCGGGTCAACCGCCCACCTATTTCAGCAAATCTACTCCAGCGCGACCGTGAAGAACGCGGGACGCCCGGACGTCGGAGCGCCCGGACGGCGAGCTGCGGCTGAGCGCGATGAAGCACGGACGACGGTTGCGCAGCTGAGCAGACGCGGGACGTGGGGTCGCACGCGAAGGGACGCGGTTCAGCCGTCACGCCTCACGCGGGTCGCACGCGAAGGAACGCTGGGCAGGCCGCAGTCGGGGCAGCTGCTCGAGGCAGTCGGGAGCTCGGGCAAGGGCGGGCTGGGGCAGGGGGGGAAGGGCCAGGAATCATTTTTTTTTAATTAGAACGTTTTCGGGTACCGGCAACCTCGGGTAACCGAACCCGACCGTTTTGTAAACGGGTCGGTTTCGCGGACCCGACCGACCCGCTTCGGGTTCGGGTCAACCCACCCGAAAATTTCGGGCCGGTTCGGACGGGTTTTCGGGTCGGGTCCAATATTGACAGGTCTAGTCTTAATTTCCTCACTGTTTCAAATCATAGTTTGAAAACTTACATCAATTACACTCATCATATAGTTCTATATTAATCATATTTAAAATCTTATAAATTCTTGCGCATTTTACTTACCTAATAAATAATTCTTCTCCACAGCCTTCACTGACAAAATGAATTACACTACTTCCTGACTTCTCTTCCTGTCAATAGTGTTGAAATCCTCTTGTACTATCAAATTAACCATTGCCTTCAGATTTTGCCGCAGAAAATCTTCCCAAACAATGTTTGAACATTCTCATAGAAAATTACCCAACGTCCTTTCCTCAAAGTGTTGCACTTCACTGCAGGAATGCTGTCTAGGAGTTCAACTTCCTACAGTAATTTTTTTTTACATGTATATCGCACCAGCCAACTCTCGCCTCTTGCTACAGTAATGGAACCACTATGCTGAACTTGTACAGGATTCTCGATTTCTTTTACTGAGCCAGCGCAGTTTCCTATGAATGATTTCATAGATGGATAAAAGAGTGGTCCCACTGCTACAACCGACTTCCAATAGTTTCCCAAAACATCTATTTGGTTGCTAATTAAAAAACTCAATGTAATTATTTATTCCACATTTAATTGATCCAATTAATGCCTTTTAATAAAAAAGCTTTAGCTTACTACTTTAAAGCTTCACACAATATAAGCGGCTACCTGAAAAAAATGGTCTTTGGATATTACAGTAGTGATATGCAAAACCAACAGTGGCACGAAGATCCTGACCCTTCAATACATCACTCCTTGTTGTTGATGATGGTTACAAAACTATGAGTTAGGATACGTGCGAGTAGGGTTACGATTATGCTAATAATCTATTACCATATTTGAATGAAGGAAATGAAATTGTAATGATGGCATACATATTGTCATCCTAGATGATTACTATAAGACTATTAGTAGTGAGCACATAATGGTAAACCAATATAACTATGATGAACTTTTAGGGACCACAGAATAGTGGGGGTTCGAAGTTAAACTTTAAGATCTCTCTAGTTGGAATGTAGTAGAAAGATGAAATTTTATTCTTATTGGAATTGTGAAAGTTCGTTAGGAGGTTAAGCCCTATAGAACTGGCCCAAGGATAACCGAGAGGGGGGGGGGGGGGGTGAATTGGTATTTTAAAAAATATTTAGGCAGCACTACAAACCAAAATCACCACAAAAAATAAGCGCGAAAGGAAAATAAATGCAGAAGCATAAAACCAGACACAAGGGTTTTATAATGCGTTACGGTAAACTCGGACTACGTCCACTTCCCGGAGGGCGCCCTCGATATTCACTACAATGTGACTCCTTTAGACCCAAGATAAAGAACGGATGAAGCCTTTACAGCACCTTTTTTGCCACACCCGACAAGCCAGAGACCTTTCTCCTTTTGCTTCCTCCTGAAGGCAGGCAGAGAACCTCGATCGCTTGCTGGAACTTACTATCCCAAACCCTTCAAGGAAAGGACTTAGAGAAGAAGAAGTGACAATGTTGGAGAACCCTTGTGAATCCCTCACAAGCTTCCCTCATTAGATTCCTCTCTCTCTCTCCCTTTAGGTTTTCCAGCGGTCAGGCACCAGCAAGGATGTCAAAATATTGAACAAGAGATCTTAAATAGAAGAGCTTCAAAGGAGCTCATTAATTGCAAGTTGCTGATTATATCATCCAGGACAATATGAAAATCATCCTGGCCGATCAGTACAAATCCTATAAGATCGGTTAGAGCATCGCCCTGAATGAAAACTGGACGATTGAAAATTGGCTTGATCGTCCAGGATGATATCACGATCGTCCCGATCGATCAGTTCAAATCAGAGGAAAATCGTCGAGAGCATCGCCCTGAATTCAAGCTGTCCGATCCCGATAGTCCAGCACATCGCCCTGAATTGGTGCTGTCCGATATTTATCATCCAGAAGTAACTAAGGTTTTTGAATAGATCATCCTGGCCAATCCTAAGATCGTTCAGGATGATGTGATCATATCAATCATCCTTAATTACTTCCTTGATTTGTCTGATTAATTAAGGCATAATTGTGAATATCATCCAGGCCGATCCAAGATCGTCCTGACCGATTGCCAAAAATACAGAATACCTTAATTACCTCAAATCGGCCAGGCAATATCTTTTTGTTTTGAGCATATCGTCCAGGCCGATACAAGTATTGTTCAGGACGATTGGCTAATGACGGCTGCCTTAATTAAGAACCCCTGATTAGAACTTCTGTTTTGAGCCCGATCGTCCAGGCCGATGTAAATATCGTCCTGGCCGATTTGATTAAAAACATAAATTCTAACTCACTCAAGTGTGTGTGTGTAGGGTTACTTAGCATCAGTCTCTTTGAACATTACAAATTGACTCAAGAAGAGAAAAAAACAAAATACAGACTAACACAACCTTAACCTACGCAATCTTGAACTGGATTGATTTGTCATCTGATTTCTTGGCCCTAAAATGTCAGTTATAAGAAAAGAAATAATTGTGTTTGCTAATCATCAAAAGTGTAATTCATGAAACAACAAATTTGCAACAAATTGATCTAAGTGATGTATTTCATATAAAAAATCATATTTACAATTTGTTATACAAGGATGACAATCAGAAATAATGTTCAATATCTTGTTATCGCATCAAATAGATATAAATTTATGGTTGCATGTGCAAAGCATGATTGATTGGTGGCTCCTTTCCTATGATGTCTACATTATGGTCTTAGTAAACATTTACGCATCAACATATGTGTGCTAGTATAATTCTTGATGTTGGGCACTTTTATTGCAATTTGTAGTTCATAAGTTTATATACTACCCACCATTTGAAAATAGATGGACATGAAGCCAAGGAAAATAATTTGTTGAATTGAAGCTAAGTTTAATATCAATGTTTCCTGCATTAGGGCTTGGGATGCTCGCTAAAAGGTTATTAAGGCAATTTTTTGTAGATGGGAAGAGTCCTACATGACTCTGAATTTGTTCATGGAAGTTGTTATTTCTACTATGCCATAAACATTGTATATGATTCAGATCATAGTGGGTGAAACTTTTGTCAGCCTATTCTTAGCCTTAATGGCACATTCCTGCTTGGTAAATATCAAGAAACTTTACTAAGTGTAGTGGGCTTAGATGTGAATAACTGCCTATTTCTACTTGCTTTTGTAATAGTGGAGTCATAGTCTACAAAATATTGAGTTTAGTTTCTTAAGAAGATGCACGAGCTTCTTCCTATAGTAACCAACAAGGCAAACCTCTATATCATCTATGCCATACATGTTGGTTTGGTTCGTGGCTGTAGAGAAATATTTCCTTTTTCCACCAATGTGATTATTTCAAAAAAGTAGCACGACAAATGGGAGCATGTGGTGTTGAATTTATGTGTCAAAAGATGTATACATCCAAAAATACTAACAAACCTATCATATTTAATCGAAGCATGATGGGCATTAAGAAGGTAAAACCTGATATTCATTATTGGCTGCTAGACTGAGATGTTACATGTTGGTCACTAAACACATGATGTTGGTTTTAGATATGGAGTTTATGACTACAAATGTGTCAGACTCATTCAATGGGGTATTCAAAAGAGCTCAAGGTTAGCCAATTCAAGCCTTGATCATTGTCATATACTATAATGTTGTAGCAATGTTCATGAGATTATTAGAGTTTATTAAAGTTGGGGAGATAAAAAATAATAGTTGTTTGCCCCACATTTTTTAGCTATAGTTAGAAGGGTAGAACAAGAGGCTAGGAGATTGCCAAAACCAATCCACCCGAACATGCATGATTTTCAAGTTGTTGACATGTCATCATAATCATATCGTGTTGATTTGATTGATGATAGAATATTAATGTGTAGCTATGGTAGGACTTTGTTATACCATATACCATGTGCACATGTTGTAAGTTGTGTGGCAATGTTAAGATGAAGCCTATTATGTTGAATATAGCTAGGTGCATTCACTTGTTGAAGATTTGGGCTTTGGAGTACCTACATGTTAGCCGCCCAACACTTCATGTTTCGTTTCTAGTACAGCTTGAGAGATTGAGTGTCAGATTCAGATTCTAAATAAACTTGACCTTAATCTTTTGCAAATTTTTCAAAGTAAAACATTTTTAAGTATATGATTTTGTCTTTATCTAGGTGGACTAAGGATCAGCTCTGATAATTGTTTGTCAGAAACATTATTAACTATAAGGATGAGCTGGATGGCTTACTTGATAATCATTTGATTTAAAAATATTCATTATCCCTACTATGTTGTGTATAACTTATGAAGATTTTTATCTTTTATGCAGGACATTGAATACACATAGTGATTTGACTAAAAGCAAGGGAGTTTGACCAAGCCCAATGTGTTGACATGGTCAAACCCATCAAAGTTGACTCACCAATGTTTTGGAAGATCTCACATAAAATATAAGGGTGAGTTTGAAGGAGTTAGTTTGATTAAGTGGAGTGATTTGACTCAGATGGGTCAAATTTGACTAAAATCTAGATCTAGTTAACAAAGTCATCTGTTTAGTGGGTCAAAGTGATCAATTAGATCCAAATCACTAGGAAAGGTGGTCAAAAGGTTTTGATGAAGTTTAGAATGGATTTGAAGCTTGATTGAGTATGGAAGAGGGTTTATGGTTGATCTGGTTAACCATGGTTAACATGGTCAACCAATTCAAACCAGAGGTTGAGTTTGGGTCCAACATGTTTAGGAGAGTGATTTGGGACCAATGGAAGTGGTCTCATACACTGGAATGGTCATTTGATCTGAAATGACCATTTAGATCCTTAAAGGGCATATTGTTCAACCATGGTTAACTTGGTCAACTTGGTCAAACCAAAACATGTATTTGGGTTCAATGCACTCCTAATGATGTTTAGGATGCATTGAAATAGGTTTCAAAGTTTATTTGACTGGGCCATGTTGAGGTTTGAAGAAAATCCCAATTTTGCCCTTAAAGGGCATTTTGGTTATTTGGACCCCTTATCAACTGAGGGTCAAAGTGGGTCCAAAAAAAAAACATTTTTATGATAAACATGTCATAACTAAAGTTATGGACACGGTCAAGGATTTCAGGAAGGCTCCCATGGTTAAATTCCATAAAGTGGAAGGTCCAATGGCGTAGGTTATAAATATTTGAAGGTTTTACATCCTTTAGAAGATTGTAGGGTTAGAGGTGTCATATTGAACTCAAATTAAGAGGGTTTTACCCTAAGTATATGTCTAATAAATTTAAAACTAACAGATTATAAATTGGGGGTCATTTGATGGAATTTTGAAGTGATTGAAAAAACACTCAAAAGGGGTTTCAGAACAAGGGTCCTTAATCCTAGATTTTGATTTAAATTTTTGGATTTGAATTGGACTTTGGTTTGATTAATAGAATTTGAATCATCCACATCAATCACAATCAAATGAATGGTTGCTAATGATTAGATATGATTGAAGCTTGATTGATGGCTAAATTAAAAGTTAAAGTGAAGATTGAATTGAGGACTTAATATAAGATTAGTTGAAGGTTGAATTGAGATCTTGATTGAAGTCTAGACTAAAGTCTGGATTAGAGATTAATTGAAATTTAAATAGATCCTGATGTCCTCATAAAAAAATGAAATCAATAAATGGACCTCTAATATGTGCAGTAGAATGAAGTTCTTCGTTATACTACACATTTTGGCTTTGACTGAATAGAATGGTGAAATCTAAAATTTTAATTCTAAGGAAAGGTTGTACCTAACTTCAGAGAATCGATGTTGAGTTGATAATAGGGTAGTGCTATAAAGAGCTTTCTTTACCACCAATAAATTTAATCCAAAGGTAAGAAAACTGAATGGCTCTCATCTAACCTTAAGGGGAAAAAAAACTAAGTGATTATATAAGGAGGAAGCTTGCTCACTATAGAGGATCTAAATTGGATTTGGAAATAGGATGGTGCCACAAAGGTCATATTCCATCACTAGTGGATGATCAAGTGGAGAGGAAGCTTCCTCATCATAGAGGATCAAAATTGGATTTGAAACTAGGATGGTGCCACAAAGGGCATTCATCATCACTAGTGGATGATCATGTGGAGAGGAAGCTTGCTCGCCACAAAATATAAAATTCAGATTTGAAACTAGGATGGTACCACAAAGGGCATTCTCCATCACCAGTGGATTATCATGTGGGGAGGAAGATTGCTCACCATAGAGGATTAAAAATATATTTGAAACTAAGATGACACCATAAAGGGTGTGCTCTATCACTTGTGGATGATCATGTAGGGGGCGGGGGAATCGTTCTCACCACAGAGGATCAAAATTGGATTTGAAACTATGATGGTGCCACAAAGGGTGTTTTTCATCACTAGTAATTGATCATGTGGGGAGGAAGCCTTCTCACCCCAGGGGACTAAAATTGGATTTGAAACTAGGATGGTTCCACAAAGGGTGTGCACCATCACTAGCGAATCTAATCCTAAGAAAAGGAAGTACAAGGACTCAAGGACTCACACCTAACATTAAGAAAATACAACTGGGTTAATTAATTTTTTATTCTAAAAAAAATGAATAAAATTGATCCAACTTGATTCAAAACTCAAAGAGATTTTTTTATTGGAATGCCCAGCTACATTAAGAATAGTATTTCTTAAGGAAATGCTTATTGATTGAAAATGTCGGGTGATTTCCTTTACAATTAACTAGATGATATTAGTCCCCTTTTTTGACTGTCTATATGATAAAAGGTCCTTCCCATGTCTATTCAAACTTCCCACCAATCTTTCGGTGAGCTAAGAAAGGCCTCCGAAGAAGCAGGACCAAGTCTCCTACTTGGAAGGTTATTGGTCATACTAACTTAACATGAGCTTGAACCCTTCAGGCTTTATACAACTCTTAATTTTGTTGAAATAGGAGATGGAGATCTTCAAGGCCTTCGAGTTTTTCCAATCAGAGTCATACATTTTGTTCAGTTGTAATTTGATTATGTATTGTGAGCTTGAGTGAAGGAATTTGTACTTCCAGAGGGAGTATGACTTTGGACCCATACACTAGTGCGAATATAGTGGATTTATTTGGGGTCCTATAAGTGGTCTGATAGGCCCACAAGGCTTCTACCAACCTCTCATCCCATTGATGTTTGTTGTCATCGAGGGTCTTTTTGATGATTTGCACCAGGGTTTTGTTAAAGGCCTAAGCCAAACCATTAACCCACATAAATAACAATCAATTAGGTAATTAGTGATTATTAGAAGGGGGAAATCATGTGATGTTCACTAGGCGATAGTGCATTAGATTGGATAGTGTACTAAATCACTTGGCTACAATGTAAGGCTGTAGCTTCAAGTAATCATAGATTGATATTAACTTGATGATTTTAATTGATTGGAGTTTAATTGAAGATTGTATATTTGAAGTTTTAATGGAGACTTGATTGAAGTGTGATTAAAGATTGGATTGAAGTTTAGATTAAATTCTAGATGATTAACAACTAAATGATTATCAATCATCATATCAATATATATGAGTTTGGATATGTCATGATGATCTCATACATAAATGAGATAAATACATTCTAAATAAACTATTTATAAAAAAAAAATATAGAAAATGGATTCTGGCACCATGGGACTCGAGTCACTTGCGTCGTGGCGCCCATAAAATGAACTAACGCCGCAATGCTCAAGGGTTTCTTCCATTGCACCACTTCCTGACATGGAACCACTGTTTAATGAATCAATGTGTAGCTTCATTGACAGATTATGGATTGAACATTTATATCTGTAGTACTAAAATGTTCAAGTGGCACTCCCTTGGCTTATTGGTGCTAGAATTTGGTGTTGTGGTGCTGTACAGACAAAGACTGGGCTTTATGGAGCTAACTCCTCTGATGTTGTAATCTTGGGATAGTTGGCTAAGCTTTATGGCACTGACTCCTCCGATGTTATGGTGCTATCAAACAGAGACTCGGCACTTCCATATCCATATTTGAGTGCTTTGACGGTGTCAATAATGTCACCATAGTGGTAATCTATTGTTGCCATGACATTGTACCATACTTAAAAATTTTACCTATTTCTTATATTTTCCTGCACAAATACAACTAAAACAATAAGTTTTTACTAACAAATAAACACATAAAGCATAACATTATTTACACTTATCAATAATTCCAATGACTACTGGAGAGGAAATCATCGTAATGCCCTCCTACAATGCCTCTAGCTAAACCTTCAAGATCGAGCCCTAGGCTTTCATCAATAAATGTTGAGAAAGTTGAAAAGATTTCTTAATCAAAATTTTAAATGCTTAGGATAGAATGAAATCCTAATCATTTTCAATGGATAAAGAAATGTTAGAATTTTTACCTAAGATGACCATGACAGACCCTTAATTTGGATCTACCAAATACACCTTCGAGAAGATGATGTTAATCTATTTAAAATTTCTTTCAAGACAATCTTTAAATATAAAGAGTCTTTAATTGTGTGACCTAACATCTGTTGATAAGGAAAAAAAGGGGGACCATCCCTCTTGTTTGCCTCAACCATCTTCTTGGCCTCCGGTAATTTAAAGTAAGCTTTGTTTAATAAACTTTTAAAAAAATTTCTTACTAACTTTCTTTTAAATGGATAGACTTTCAATATCTTCTCTTTAAATGATGTTGAGAAAGGATCCCTGGAAGGGTAAGAGGTTACATGGAAAGGCCGAGGTGAAGGATCACTTGATTGATTTTTCAACGAGCTTTTCCTTATCTACTATTGATATGATGGTTAACTTTTTCTAAAAAGACTTTTGCGTTTTGCAGCTTCTTTTCATCTAACAAATCCTTCATGAATGGCGTTCAAGAAGCCTCTTTCTATATGTTATTTACCTTTTTAAGTAGCTTCTCAAAATTATTTATTTTGAACTCTTTTAAAATAAATTTGTTAGGCCCATGGACATTTTTAAAAGAATTTCCTCTACATGTTGCTCTTGAAATTGGAGTTCACATTTTATTGAGAGATTTCTCCATCTCAATATGTACCCAGAAATTTCTCTATCTCAAGATGTACTCAAGTAGGGACTCTCCTAACTTTTGCTTCTCAATGACCAGATCGCCCACAATGATATGGTATTAAGTTTTGAAGAATCTTTTTAAGAGTACACTCTCTAAATAACTAAATGTTCTCATTTAATTGTTGGGAAAATATGCATACCATTCAAAATCAATTTAGAAAGACTAGTAATGAACTATTAAAATAGTATAGTGTATGACCCTCGTGCATTACAATAACTTGCATTAAAATGGGACAAATGTTGCCTTGGGTTCTCTGGACCACTAAAGACTTTAAAGGAAGGTGGAATGAATCCCTTTAGAATAGGAACTATCTTTAGAATAGATGCGGCCCCTTAAGATTAGGCTAAGGACTCCATCCCTTACATGGCTTTCGATTATCTTTTTGATATCTTTCTCTACTGTTGCTATAGGAATTGATGAGATTGTTGGGTTTGCTTTTACTTTTCTATTCTGCTCACTTATACATGTACAATCGACTGAGCCTACTCGACCAGAAATGTTCTAGCTAGCTGATCTTGTCTTTCTTTTACCCTTAACAACATTTCTTCGACCTTTTTCTCCAAATTTCTTATATGCTCATCCTTATCTTTGAGTCTAATGGACACATCTTAATCTGAGTTTATGGCAACTGACTCTTGTTCCTTTTATTATTGATTTCTACTTTGATTAACATCTGTCACCGATAATCTAGTCTTCACCATGAAAATACTACTAATATTATTAGTTCTTTCTTTTCTATAATATCCTTGATCTCTTGAACTACCTCATTAATATGTCTCCCCTCGATAAACTTAGGATTGATGGGCAAATAATCATTATAATCCATCATCATCTTAAACTTTTTTGCATTATAATTTCCCTATGATCACTTACATTTTGAGTTCTTGGACAGCACTAGTGCACTTTTCCATCACCTTATTAGTAACTTCATCATTTTTGTTATCCACTATCTCTTCCCTTTTGACTGTACGTCTAAGAATCGGTAGTCATAAGCGTGGCATCCTTAACGGGTCGTTGGATTTCCTCCTTTGGAGATCATAGAGGGTTACTAAGAAGTAACTCTACTCCATCTGATTGGGGTGGAAATCTCACATCTCTAAGAGGGAGCCTCGATAATACTATATATGTCTACTCACTCTTACTTATGTTGACTTTGATAGGAACATTCTCCTTTAAGGAGATTTAGGCCTCTTGCCTTTCACTTATGCTATCTTCCTTCTATTCTTCTATTCTAACCATAATGTTGCAAATTTGGACTCAAGTCTCATAATTTTGATGATAACAAATATTATTGGATTTTTTATAAAGCTAATTAAATTTATTACATATCTACTTTTCTATGCTCACTAACATTTCAGGTCAGCTGTTCACTTGTAATATCGATCAGCTCAAGATTAGGTAGACTAGGATTAAAATATGTATTTTTAACATTTTATACTATTTATCTTCCTTGAGTCAATTATGTATTTTGGTGGATCCTAAAACTAAGTAACCTTGCACACACACACTCAAGGGGGTGAGTTAGTGAGTTAGGAATAAATTGAGTTTTTTGAACTAATCGTATAATATAATTTATATTGTACTGAACGATCAGTTAACCAGAAAATCCTTAATTAGGGTACCTGTGATAATTAGGATTGATTAAACTAATCATACTGTATGATCCATATCATATAAGATGATTAGTTATAATCATGAAAGTAACAACCAATCATAATTTATGCAATATTATACAATTCAACTTTTATTCTGATTATACAGTACGATATGCATCGTACTATATGATACATGACAATCATGCCTAAATTGATCATATGATTAGGGAAATAGTTATGGTTAATTTGTTCAATCAAATTGTACAAAATGATTAGTGACAATCGTACTGTATGACCCGATCAATGCATAGAACAATAATTTATCATTGCCCGTCATCCATGATGAAGTGCCATAACTTTTTAAGTAATCGTACAGGATGAAACCCCTATTTTGTACTATATAAACCGTGCTCTGCATGGAATGATAATTTATTATCGTCTATCATACTGGACGATCAATGCAAACTCTTAAAATGATCGTTCTTGGAAATACATTTTGTACTATCTAAAAGGGTTATTTTATGCTATTCATACTGGACGATGCTCTCAATTATTATGGATGAACATTTCATCTCTTTGAATTAATCGTACAGAGTCTATCTTCTAATACAATACTAATATGAGTACTTTGAACTAATCGTACATGACGATCTTGGATCGTACTGGATGATCAGAGTCAGTAGATTGAAATTTTTGGCTCTTTAAGTGGTTCTCTAATTAAACTCTCACTTGGTCTTATTTTAAAAAGACTTTTGCTGATAAGTTTTTTGAGAGGAAGCCTAGAGAGGGAGTTAAGGAGTACTTTGGGAGAGAAGATAAGGAGAGTTGGTATTGAGAAAGAGTTGTGAGTGATTGACAAGGTTACTCCAAGAAAGGTTCTTTCATGTCATCTTCAAACTTCTGCCTTGATCCTTTGGTGGCTCTAGGGAGACATTCTGTAGTACTAGGTTGTAGTTCTTTGTCATATCTTGGAGGGAGATAAAAGATTATTGGTTCTCTGCCATCTCCAGGATGGAGAAAAAGGATTCCAGGTTCTTTGCCTTTACCAGGTGGGTGAAAAAAATTTCTAGGTTCTCTGCCTTCACCAGGAAGGTGAAAAAGAGTAAGCTACCACACCAGGTTTCTGTAAGAGATTTATTAGGGACATTTCTGCCTTAATTTGAGGATAAAATGTGAGACACTAGTTTTATTATAATAACTAGAAATGAGGTTTTCTAGGAGTGGACATAGCTCAAGTTGAACCGAACCACTATAAATTCTAATGCTTGTTCTTATTATTTTTTGCACTTTATTTTTCTGTGATTAATTGTGTGGTTGAAAACTCTAATCTTTTTTATTATTATAAAATTATTTCTCTTTTGTATGGAGGGATAAAATTTTTTATTTTTTAGATATTGAAAATAATAAAAAGATTTTCCTATTATTAAAAAAAAAAATTAAATTACCAATTCACCCCCTCCTCTCTTGGTTAGCCTCGGGCTTGTTCTTTGAGGTCTCACAACGTCCTCAAACTTTCAAGTGGTATCAGAGTGGAATTCAAAAACCAAGTTTTAAAAATCTTTTAAAAAGCAATCAATGACTAACTTTAGAAATCATAATACTACATAAGGATATTCAATCACATGACCACCTTTATTTGATAACATTTCTTTTAAGTTTTTGAAAATTTGTTTGTCTACTTTCTTATAATATATAGACTATATCATATGGATCTTAGTTTAGGAAGGATATTATGCACCATCTCGTTTTATAAATGGCATTAAAACTAAACTGCCTTTTTCTAATTAGAGAACTGAGGATAGAGATTTAGCCGGCCCAATTAAATGTAAAATATTTGAACTGATTTTTTGTGCATTGAAATATGAAGATTATATCTGTGTATCTACTTATACAACTGGTAAAGAAATTTGAGATAAACCCTACATAACCTATGAAGGAACTAATGAAGTGAAATGATTATGAGTTATTTCGTATGAAACATAATGAGTCAGCTTCTAAAATGTATACTAGGTTCACACAAATCATTACATCCATGCATACTTTTGGTAGAGAACATACAAATTTTTAAAAATGTTAACAAGATTTTGTGTTGTCTACCTAGTTCCTATGACACCAAAATAACTACTATTAATGAATCTAAGAATTAGAATATTTATTCAATTAATAACCTACATAGATCACTCTTTGCTTACGAGTAAGGAGTGAGTCAAAGATAGAGTGATGAAGTTGAAAAGGAAAGGAGAAAATTATAGCCTTAAAGGCTAATGATTCTGATAGTGAGAATTCTGTGCCTGAAGACGATGATGATATAACACTGATTATAAGGCAATTCAAAAGCTTTCTAAAGAAAAAGTAAAAGTTTCATCAATAATGGAATAAAGGTAAACTTAATAAAATTTCTAAGGCTTCTTTTGATGTCATCTATTTTGAATGCAAGAAGCTTGGGCACATAAGGACTGATTGCCAAAATCTTAAAGCTAACCAAATTAAGAAGAATGGTGAAGAAAAAAGCAAATTCAAGAAGACCAAGCAATAGAATCAGAAGGCTTTTTGGGCTGACTCTACTTCAGACTTACCTAAGATAGAAGTCAAAGACGAGGTAACCAACTTGTGCTTAATTGTAGATAATCATCTTGATCATTTTGATCAAGAAGAGGTATGTGAGCTTTCTTATGATGAATTATTTGAAGCTTCTAAAAAAATTCATAATACATATAGAAAGATCAAGAAAATGTATGTCAGCTTTAATTATGATTTTTTACATTTGTTAAAAGATCATGAATGCCTTAAAAAAATCATTAAACTTTGTATAACAATCATATGTTCTTAGTTGATGAATTTGACGCATTAAATAAGAAGCATCTTCACCTAACTGTTGAACATGATTCCTTGAAAGCATCTTATGTTGATTTAGAAAATTCATCTAAAGAATTAAAGGCATGTTTAGATGAAGCTGATGATAAGGAGAATGCATAAAAATTTGATAATTCAATTCTTGAAAGTGCAAACAAATTTTAACAAGTGGAATTAACTGCTTTTAAAGAAAACAAAACATCACCTGCACTTGTAGAATTTCACAAACCATCACCATAGTATGGATCAATTAAAACTAGGAAGAGGCACCATAACCCAAATATACTAATAAATCCATTCATAAGAGTTAGGTGCTTTTCATGTGGTGTGCTAGGATATATATCCTAACTTGCACTATTCACCATAGAAAATATTTAGTGCGGGAGGCTAAAACTGCATAAATCACAGCATATCATGCAAGCATTTCTTCCAACAATCCATAAGGTGGAACCCAAACTTATTTGGGTTTCCAAAACTAATCCCTGATGACTTTGTAGGGATGCTCTCACAAAAGGCCCTGTGAGTGCATGTGGTACTTGAATATTGGATGTTCAAGGCACATGACTAGAGATGTAAAGCAAATCATCATGCTGGAGGCCAAGGCAGGGGGAAAGGTATCAATTAGAGATAACATTACTAGGAAGGTGGTTGGATCAGGTATAATTGGCAAATCGAAAAATTTTATTATTGAAAATGTCTTACTAGTAGTTGGCTTGAAACATAACTTGTTCAACATTAACCAACTTTGTGATAAAGGCTTCAGTATATTTTTTTTCAACCAACTGCATGATTAGCTTAAATGGAAATACTATTTCGCAAGGAAAATGAATTAATAATGTTGACATGCTTAATTTGAATTGCATTGAATATGTTACTTCTCTTTGCCTAAAAACTATTACTCATGAATCTTTGTTATGACATAGGAGACAGTGACATGTAAGTATGAAAAATCTTAGAAAAATTATCTAAAAGGACTTAGTGAGAGGCATACCCAAGCTAGATTTTACTATGGATCACTTGTGTGATGCTTGTTAGTTAGGAAAACAAGCCAAATCCTCTTTCCACTCAATTAAGGAAATTAACACTAGTAAACCATATAAGTCCTTCTTATGGATCTCTTTGGACCCATTAACACTACAACCCTAAGTGTGAAAGTCTTTGGGTATATGATTGTTGATGATTATTTGGGGTTTACTTGGGTTAGATTCTTACCTCATAAAAGTGAATTATTTCAGGAGTTTAGGACATTCTCCAATTGGATTCATAGAAAACTAGGCTATGAAATTCTGACCATTTACAATGTTCATGGTGGAGATTTTGAGAATGAAAATATTTGAGTTTTACTATAAGGAACAAGGGATAGATCATAACTTTCAGCTCGTAGAACCCCCTTAGCAGAACATGGTGGCTTGAAGTAAGAACAAAACCTTGGTAGAAGCAATTAGTGCATGTTAGCTAAATACTCACTTCCTAAATATTTATGGGCAGAAGCGGTAAACATAGCATATTACGTTCTAAATAGGGTTAATGTTAGATCCAAGCTAAACAAGACACCTTATGAAATCCAAAGGTAGGAAACCCCAACCTCTCTCACCTTTATATCTTTGGATGTAAATTTTTCATTTTAAATAATGGGAAATCTATATTAGGAAAGTTTGATAACAAATTTGATGAAGGAGTTTTCCTATAATACTCGAATGTTAGAAAATCCTATAGATTTTTCAATAAAAGGACATTGGTGGTAGAGGAGACCACTAATGTAGTATTTGATGAATATGATAATTCTAGAGGGATTAGGGTAGAAGAAGAAGAAGTGGATGAATTTATACAATGAGTAGAATATGCAAATCTGGAAGAAAGGGTCGAACCTGAAAATTCACTGCCTAAAGAAAGGAGATATTCTTCAAGTCATCCTAAAGAACTTTTTTTAAGACACCTATCTGAAGGTATTAGAACTAGGAATGGACTTAGAAAATAAGTTAACAACTTTGCTTTTATCTTAATGATTGAACCCATAAACATAAATAAAGTAACAAATTCTAGATTTATGACTACCTGTAGGCACCATTTCATTAGGGACCATGTCACCTAAGGAGAAATAGAGCTACATCATGTAGCCACGAAAAAAAAACATGCTGATATCTTTACATAATTATTGGCTTTTGAAACCTTCATCACCATAAGAACCAGATTAGGTGTCACATATATCAATGCTTGAAATTGGATGCTTTAAAAATCTAAAATTTGATTGTTATGTTTTTGTTTTATGTTTTGTCTTTCAATATTTTATGCATGTGCTTGTTTATTTCTTTTAAATTTTAAGAATCTGATGACTACTCACTTTAGTAGTTGAACATTTCTTTAAATGAAAATCTTACCTATTTTTGTAAGCAATGATTGAGGACTCTAAAATAGTTAATGGAAAAAAAATTTATGATTATTCTTGTTACTCTAACTCCTTTAGTGGTCTAATTTCTTTTTGAATTAAAATCCATTTCAAATTAAAAATTGGACCTAGAAATAGAGATATGTTTCATATTCTTATGATCATCTATCTCATATGAATATTTTTGTAAGTCAATGAATCTATTTGAAAATTTTTTAATCAAGTTGTTTGTTTATATCATATGGATTGGATTTTGCTTTGTGGTTTACTCTTCCTTATATAAGAGAGTGAGTTCTTCTTCTCTCATATTTGGAAGATAATCTCACAACTAAGAGTCTTTAAAGATATAGAAAGGAAACAAGTTTGCTAAAAAGAAAAGAGGCACAAAATAAGCCCAAAGTTGAAAAGATGTATAATGTATGCCAAAATTAAAATATTCACAAAGTGTATCAAAAATCAAAAGACGTGCAAAGTACGCCAACAACAGATAAAGAGGCACAAAAGTAACCCACAATGAGTTAGTTTCTCTTTATTTCAAATCTTTAAATCTTAGAAGAATCCATATGGCAATTGATATTGTCTTCAGTTGATTTGAAAATCATAATTTTTTATTCCTCTTTGTGCAATAATATTCTCTTTGATATATTTCTGATAAGAAGTTTGAAAAGATCAAAATTTCTTTCTAATTTTTCTGAATTAGATTTTTTTTACAAAGACTTTAAATTCATAAGAAACTTGAGTTAGGGTTGACAACCTTTAAATTTCTAAGATTTTTGGGTTTTAGCATTGTCAATGTATTTCTTACTAATTTTTTGACATAATCATAAGGTAAAATTTTCATTTGCTGCAATTGAACAAAAAAAAAAATGTTTTGATGTGTATTTCCACTTGTTTGCTTGATTTCAATTATTTTTTGTTTGTCTTTTTTGTGATTTTTATTTATTCTCTATCCTGAAGGTTTTCTGATCATCCATTCGTATTTCTGATTTTTGCTCAAACCGTACTGTATGATACAATCATATTATATGATATTCAAAAATATCATTATAAGATTTAATCACAGTGCTTCCAATGGTTCATATTCATCAATCATTGGTGATCATGCTATATGAAGATCTACTTCATACTATATGATGCACGTGGAAGTAGACATTGAATGAATTGAATTTAGCTGGTTAGATATTTAATAGTGCATCGTACTATACGATCTTATTATTCAACAATCTACCAGCCTGAGTCCTTGGGATGAAGACATTCTCTTTAAATGTCTAGTACTATTCTGATCATACTATATGATGAGACTGACTTTTTGAATGGATCAGATTGGATAAATTTAATTATACTTGATCATCCAGTAAGATCTCACGATTAAACTATACGATCTGGTTGATTTTTAAAGGGATTTCAAGGTTTTTCTTCACTCAATCCTCGTTAACCCTCTTCTCTTCTCTCTTAAGCTCTCAATCTTGGAAATGGCTGGAGGAAAGCACTCTCGAGCACTTATCGGGAGTTCCTCCTGATGCCATGTAGATCCTAGATTTCTTGAGGCCGCTGATGAAGAGGCCTATATAAGACTGCTGATATTACTCCCTCCAAAATCATCAAATAGGAGGATATGAACTTCCAAGTACTATCACTTTTTGCCCATACCACTCTCAATTTCATCTTACTTCAACTTATCCTTTCAATTCTAAACTATTTTTTTGAGTTTTTTGCAAGCTTTAGAATCAATAATGAGAAATAATTTTCCAGGACCTCCATGACTTTATATACCTTTCAACTACTGGTGAGTAAGTTCACATTGTGTCCTAAACTACTGACTTTGATTGGACACATGCCAACACCACTATTCAGGAATTCAATATTATATACCACATAGCCCAAGTTAACACTCTATTCTAAGATGCCCAAATCATCTATCACTTAGAAACTCTGTCATTCCTAAAGCTGGTGATAAAATCAACATCACTCCTGCTCTTTCTCTTGCAAACTATTTCATTATGACTCAAATTAATTTCAATGCAGCTGATCTTACTATCTGTTATCTTGAAAATTTGATTGCCATTAGGGATCCCCGCTACAAGAGAAAGTATAATCTAGCCTTACAACATTTCATTGCATTTATCCTAGAAACCAAGGATAACTTCCAATTTCCTAAATCACCTAATCACCTCCTGGTCTACTATAACAATAGCTCCTTCCATACCCTTCACAATGCTCATCATCATAATATTCACTATTTGGATGAAGAGCCGATTGTAGAAGAGGGAGGACCTATTTTAGCACATGCTTCAATCCGCCAGCAATCTTAGTACGATCTACTGGTCCAGAGGTTTGATAAATTAGAGCTCCATTTTGACTCCTAAGTAGTTGAGCATCAGCAGCTACATGAGAATGATTTCTCACTTTGATCAGTGCATATTCCAGCAGTAGCAACTGCATGATCAGGATATGGCTTAGAAACTAGTTTGCCTCGATCGACTCGTACTTCCAACAACCACCTCCCCCATCTCCACCTGATCAGGACCCATCCTTATTCTATTTTTTTTTCTATTTTTGTGATCATTATGCTTTTGCTATTTTTTTAGTTTTATGTTTATTTCTTATTATTTCCTCCTCTTTTTGTGATGTTAAAAGGGGGACGTAGCATGTGGTTGTGGCTTGTATTTTTCTTTAAAAATTTTAATTCTATATTTTTCTATTAATTTTATGTGTTCTATTGTTGTGTGTTATTTTTCATTTTAAAATTTTAAAAAAAATGACACCTCCCCTATATTTGAAAAAATTTACTTATTGAAGGGGAGCTTAGAGAATATAAAAGCACTCTTGAATTATAAACCAATAGTATTTACCATCATCGAAAAGGGGGAGATTATTTTAAATCTGGACCAAAGTCTTGTGATTTTAATGATAACAAATATTATTAGATTTTTCAAAATGCTAATTAAATTTATTGCATATCTATTTTTTTCATACTCACTAACATTTAGGTCCATTGTTCACTTGCAGCTTTGATTAGCTCAAGATTGGGTAGACTAAGATTAAAGCCTTTATTTTCAGTCTTTTTGTACTTTTTATCTTTCTTGAGCCAATTATATTTTTTGGTGGATCCTAAAGCTAATTAACCTTGCACACACACACACACACTCAAGAGGGTGAGTTAGTATGTTAGGAAGAAATTGAGTTTTTTAAACTAATCGTACATTACAATTTATATCGTACTAGATGATCATTTAACCAAAAAATTCTTAATTATGGCACCTATAATAAGTAAGATTGATTAAACTAATCATCTAGTATGATCCATATCACAAGATGATTAGTTATAATCATGAAAATAACTGCTAATTATAATTTAGGCAATATTTTATAATTTAAATTTTATTATATGCATCGTACTGTACGATATGTATCGTACTATACGATATATGACAATCATGCCTAAATTGATCATGTGATTAGGAGAATAATTATGATTAATTTATTCAATCCAATCATATGGGATAATTAGTGATGACCATACTGTACGACCTGATTGATGCATGGGATGATAACTTATTGTAGCCCATCATCCAAGAGGAAATGCTATAGTTTTTTTAACTAACCATATAAGATAAACCCCCAATTTTGTATTGTATGAACCAAGCTCTACATATGACGAAAATTTATCATTGCCTATCATAATGGATGATTAGTATAAACTCTTGAACTGATCATACATAGAAATATATTTCATAATGTCTAAAAAGGTTGTTTTGTGCTAATCGTACTAGATGGTGCTATCAATCATCCTAGACGATCAGTTTAACTCTTTGAATTAGTCATACATGATATGTCTCCATGTACAGTACTAATAGGAGTACTTTGAACTAATCGTACAAGATGATATTGGATTGTACTGGACGATTAGAGTCAGAAGATTGAAATTTTGGGCTTTTTGAGAAGCTCTCTATTTAAACTCTCACTTGGTGATATTTTAAAAAGGCTTTTGCTGTTAAGTGTCTTGAGAGGAAGCTTAGGGAGGGAGTTAACGAGTGGTTTGGGAGATAGGAGAGGGAGAGTTATTTGTGATAGAGAGTTGTGAGGGATTCACAAGGTTACTCCAAGCAAGGTTCTTCCCAGTATTCTTCAAGCTTCTTCCTTGATCCTTTAGAGAATCTTAGGAGACATTCTATAACACTAGGTCGTGGTTCTCTGCCAGCTCTAGGAGAGAGGAAAAGGATTCTTAGTTCTCTACTATTTCCTAGAGGAAGAAAAGAATTCCAGGCTCTCTGCCTTCAACATGAGGGTGAAAAAGGATACCAGGTTCTCTGCCTTCCACAGGAAGGTTATGCTGTCTTCTTCTTTTCTTCTATTCTAATAATAATAAAGGCTATCTTTGGAGACTTTACAGTATGGATGGGTGACCTACTACTATGATGGTGGCTTCTTCCTAATTCAATAAGGATGATCTCCTAAGTCTTAGTTGATGGCTATTAGTGTTCCCAATGGTAACCAACTACTAAAATGAACATGGTAGGTTTCCTCACATACTTCTTAGTTACTCTAGATGATTGGGGAGTTAGGACCCTCACCTCAATTCTTTCTTCCTTTATAGCATCCCTTTTATATGCTTAAAGTATTCCGCTTTTATTTCACCTGCCTGGGAGGTGTAGGTGTGGATGATATTCCTCAATATCCACTTTCTCTCAGCCAATTTCTCCTTAGGAGTCTTCTTCATGTATGAATTAATTAGGCAAGGTGGAGAGTGGGCTATCCTGCTTACTTTCTTCTCTTCCACTGCAATAAAGAGAGAGTACAAGCAATTTCCATTTAGGAGAAGGGAGGAAGCTAGGATAGGAAACTCTTCAATAGCCTCATGTTCTACTTCTCATAAAGCCCTCAACTTGACAATTTACTTAGCCTTAGTGATTTTCTTTCTTTCTCTTCTCAGATAATTTTTCTTTTGATTTTTCCTAGTATAGAAGATCATTGAACATGATCTCATTTCAAATATTGATGTTCTCTTAGTTACTACCACTAATTTCAATTTCTCATCCTCCTTAATAGAAGATGCAAGGGGTAAGGCAACATCAGCCTCCATTTTTAGGATGGGGAATCAATCCCATACCCTAAAGCAAGCTCTACTAGTGGGAAATCCTTTTGGGTTTCAGCAGATACGTTTTATCACTATTCCTCCATTCACTAATAGTTCTTGAGTTTAGAAACCAATTCCAAAATAAATTGTATTCCCATATCTCACTTCTTCCACTATCAGATCTCTATTGAGTGAGAAGATGCTTTCCAGCCATTTGAATTTTTCTGTAATTAAAAGAGAAATGATTTGAATTACTTCATTTTGAAATGGTAGTTTGAAATTATTAGTGACTTTGATTCTTATCATATTTATTAAGTTACAAAAAATGTAACCTAACATATAGTGATAAGACATGAAAATCATCTGTGATTTTATGAACTAAGGATCTCATTGTATAATTCAAGCTACAAGAAAATCTGACATAACAAAGAACAATGAAATCCAATAGTTATTTTCATTTTATTATTTTTTATTTAGTTTGGGAGAGAATTTGGATTTTGAATTTAATTGATTTTTCTTAAAATTTTAAAACTTAACATATTGGGCTTTTACCCAATACGAGGTTCATAAAATTGATATAAAAATCTAGAAGAGTTGGCTCAACTCTTTGATATCACCAGTTGACTTAGAATGAGATGCTAAATCTTCATTTTTATTACAAATTCCCTCACTCACATCTCTTACTTATTATTTCTTTTCCTTTTGATGTTGGCCTAACGCAACCAAGAAAGAAATGGGTCGAGAGACCAATGGAAGGATGGTAGTCTCAACTTAGAACTAAGATAAGTATTCTACTGATGAGACCTGCAAAACAGATGAAGTGAAGCAAGGAAGAAGATGATGAACAGTGATTTTGATATTACTATTCCATTGCATATCTAATGTTGCTTTGTGTATACATATATAGAGAAGGTAGAATCGTATTGAGAGAGACAGGAGGTATATTCCCTGATGGTTCTGTTAGCTACAGAGGATCGTGCCGTCTGATGCTACAGGCGGTAATGGAGCGAGTGGTTATAAGGCGGCTTGCTGATGCATAACTTATCAATAGTGCTAATAGGCCCCCACAAGCTCATGATTCCAGAGATCGAATCGTGAGTTTGTCTCGTAGGAGTTGAAAACGGGAAGTTGGTAGGGGCTTGGTGAGTAGATCGGCGGGTTGATCAAGAGTATTAATGTGATGAACTGATACTTCATGAGATAGTATGCGGTCTCGAATGAAGTAGTAATTGATCTCTATATGCTTCGTTCGTGCGTGAAAAATTGGGTTGTTTGCTAGAGCAAGAGCTGATGTATTGTCGCACGAGATCGACGTTGGAGAAGAAAGTGGAATTTGGAAGTCTGTAAGTAGGCGGCGTAGCCATATTGCATCAGAGGTGGCGGAAGCTAAGGCACGATACTCAGCCTCCGTGGAAGATTTAGCCACGGTTAGTTGTTTCTTCACACACCATGAGACAAGTGTGTGACCCAGAAACGTACAGTGACCTGTTACTGATTTGCGATCGAATTGATCCGCTGCCCAGTCAGAGTCGGAGAATGATTGCAGTTGTAGGTGGCCCGGAACAATGGGAAGTCCAAACTGTATTGTTCCTTGTATACATCGAAGAAGTCGTTTTAGAACCTGCTGGGAGTGTTCGGTAGGCTGTTAATTAGGTAGTTAGCTGTGAGGAGAGCTTCAA
Source organism: Dendrobium catenatum (assembly GCF_001605985.2). Lineage (NCBI taxonomy): Eukaryota > Viridiplantae > Streptophyta > Magnoliopsida > Asparagales > Orchidaceae > Dendrobium > Dendrobium catenatum. Next base: position 299,052 of record NW_021319301.1, on the reverse strand, counting down.
GCCAAAATTGAAGAGGGAGATTGGAGGCATGAAGAAGTGTACGAGTTGTTTCAATAAGGTGGCGATGTTTGCGTTCAGCAACGCCATTCTGCTCGGGAGTACTGATGGTGAGATGGTGGAAAGCAAGGCTGCAACAAGATTTTGGTCGATCAGAAGCCAGAGCTTGACTGCCGCATCGGCGTGGGTTCCGGAGGGTTTCGCCTGAGCGCCTGTGAGATAACCCTCAAACCCATTTACTGTGAACAGTTTGTTCACTTGTAGGCTCCAGATAGCATAATTTTCACTGTTAAGTTGTATGCTAACAATGGATTTTAGGTTGGTCATGATGAACTTCAGAGGACTGGGAATGGCGAAGTCGGCCATTGCTGTGGTTGGAGAGGTTGATTGGGGAGCTGCGGAGGTTGCAGAGCTTTGTTCTGCCATTGGAGAGTGCCGTGAGGCTCTGATACCATGATGAGACCAGCAAAACAGATGAAGTGAAGCAAGGAAGAAGATGATGAACAGTGATTTTGATATTACTATTCCATTGCATATCTAATGTTGCTTTGTGTATACATATATAGAGAAGGTAGAATCGTATTGAGAGAGACAGGAGGTATATTCCCTGATGGTTCTGTTAGCTGCAGAGGATCGTGCCGTCTGATGCTACAGGCGGTAATGGAGCGAGTGGTTATAAGGCGGCTTGCTGATGCATAACTTATCAATAGTGCTAACATCTACTAATGTATTAAAATTTCTACCATTATTAAATATGTAGAGAGAGATAACTTCCCAGCAGAGTCGCCTAAAATATTGTTGTTTGCAAACTTTGTGGGAAAGAGTAAATAAATTGGATATATCTTCCCCATAAAAGAAAATATCATTTATCATTAACTATTTAAATATGATGATACTGATTACCATTGATTTTAATTTTTCTAAAACAAAAATTTCCCCCTATTCTATTTAGGAACTAAATGAGATAGAGTTTATTTTATCTGTGGTCTTTAATCTTCTACAAAGGCAAGCCTTTGTAGTTAATTACATCATAGGAAGTGTTGACCTCTACATATGTAGCACGATCAAAGCAAGCAACGGTTGTGATGATCAAATAAGACATTGTTTAGAACAAAGCTCTGAGTGCCTCGATCATAATGAAATGATTAAAGTTTTGTCCGATTACCAAATGGATCACATCGATGCATTCAGGACATCAAATATATCAAATAGAAGTTGTTCATATGCAACTTGATCGAGCAAAACTTTGTTAGTGAGCATGACGCTATCAAAAATTACCCAAATAACGTCTAATCACTAAATAAATTATGCGACATTGCCAAAATCTTGTCCATTATGCGACATTGCCTAAATCTTGTCCATTCGCAAAATGGACTTCACAATTATGTCCAGAATGTCAAAAATGCTCATAATTCACTGCAATATTTATGTAATATTATTTTTATCTTAAATATGTATGCGTATATTCTAAATTTAAAGATGTTGCCTCACTCCACGTAGTTTATCTCAAAATATTATTTGACATATTTAGTTTAATATATGACATTAAAAAAAAAAACTATGATTTTATTCCCTGACTTGTACACATTTCCACTTAAATCATGTTGTACTACCTATATTTCTATAGAAAGTTATCATTATATTCATGCACAAAAATATAAATATATATTAAGATAATTATCTGCTTAATTTATATATATGAATAACTATTATATTTCAACTTTATTTGTACATCTACATGCCCCTTTTGAATGATTTTTGCTGAATAATTCTACTACATGTCCCCATGCAAGTAAATCCACTGTACAAGTCAGCCACCTTGCAAACGTGTCTCTTGCCCCTACTTTGCACCGCCTCTATGTACCGGGGTATTGCTAGGTATTGGTCTTGACAAATTGGTATTTCTCATTATTGCCGAGTAATACCGAGCAATACCGAGTAATACCTAACAATACCCTGGTCTGCACAAAACAACCAATACATAGCAATACCGGATATGGGTTGTCGGACCGCGTGGTAAAAAGTAAGAACACGTGGTGACATATTATTAGCGTCTGAATATAGAGCTACGTCAAATGTCCGGACCTTATAATTTTTCCTTTGCATGTGCATCACCGCCCTCTCATCCCTACTTTCCCTATCTATTCATTCACGCCTCTTTCTTCATTTCAGTTCTGTCTACTATTACCTCGCTCTTTTCTTCTTGGTTGCCAAGCCCGAGCTTCCCATCTCTTTTTTGCTCTTACATCCATACAGCCCTCAACCTCACTAACTCCAAGTCAAATTCTATACAATCCTGGTGCCTTCTCTTCCAACTTATAGCTAAACCCCATGTCCTAAAATATCAAATCTACACATCTTTTTCCCATTTCATGTAAACAGAGAATCCTACTCTCCACTTTCTTTTTCTAATCTTTGTTTTCCTTTTTCTATTTATATATATAAATATATTCCTATAAAAACAAAATCAGAAAATATAAATAAAAAAAATCTTCTTCAACCTTGCTACAAATCTCTGCCGCCGTCTTTGTCTTTCTTGCTCGTCAAGGTATATTATTCGCCAAATTTTGAAGCTCAAATCCCATCTTCGGCGCCTACGATGAGGCTAGCTATTATCTAAAATCTCTTTTTGGCGTTTGTGGCGCACCGGAAAATCGCCTATACGTACTTTTCTCTAGCATGGTGGGATGGGAACCCGGTGCGACGCCTACGGCGAGATGAAGATATTCATAAGTACCCGCTAGCAAAGAAATGACTGTGTTTTTCTTGCAACAGGTACTGAAGACCCATAGACACCTTTCTTTGGCGCAGTGGGGGTTAAAGATTTCACTGTCGCAGCGTCCTCGTTCGAGGTCACCTACCGTACAAGCTTTTTTCTAGTGTGGCGGTAAGCACAGTTTTCTATAGTTTTCCCCTAAACAGGGGAGACGTCGAGATATTGCCAAAATTTTAACGATCAAAAGCCTGAATAAAATAATTTGACATTTCTTAAGCTCAAACAAAATAAAATTGAAATATTTCTTTGACTCAATTTAAAAACTTTTTGAAGATTTATTGAACTCAAATTAAATAAATTTTAAAGAATACTTGAGCTTGAATTAAATTCTTAATATAAATATAAAATCAATCAAATAAATATCAAATTATTTTGGATGAAGATATTTCTTTGCTATGCCTATTGAATCATCGTGGTAAGGGAAATTCTCTGGCAACATGTTCATAAAGATAAAGTGACAAACAAATTTTATTATAACATATGGTTTGTGTTCACCCATTTCTTCACCCATGAAGTGTTAATCATATATGATGGAAGTATAGATAAAGCATTTAAAATGGCTTTTGACTTTATTAGAAGGTACAAGATAAATTATGCAATGTTTCATTTGCCAAAAAAAAAAAAAAAATGGGAAAGGGAAAGTTATTAAAGAATGCATGCTACATTCGTATGGTGAACTTCTTCTAATGCTTGATATTAATGGAGTGACCAAAGTTACTAACTTAGAAAAAGTTGAATCTCAAGCATATGCAATGGCTAATACTAAATTGGATGGGTATATCTTGAGAAGCAGGTTCTTGTTACTAGAAAGTATATATAAACTTTCTAATAAACAAATTTCCAACTTGTGTTTTATTTACTATTGGTCAAAATATCTATGATATATAGAATGACTCCAAGTTATTCACAAAGACACTTGGTGAGAATTTTTTTTAGAAATATTTAATTGAAGGGGCGATGCTTCGACTCAAAACTTACTATTTGTACAAGTGTCTAAATATTCTAATGATTAAAGTAATAGTCAATTGGACCGAAATACCTAAATCGAAAGTTTGCCGACTAATATACCTCACATAATTGAGAGTTTATATTGATTCGTTTAAGCCTTAATTTGCCATGTGAAAAATTTACACATGATCTCTGTCAATTTATACCTTAGTGGATTATCATCTTGATTCTTATAAAAAAAAAAGGATTATCCCATATAAAGTAGTAACTGCTGCAAAATTGTATGAAGAGCAGTAACAATCTCAAAGTTATATGCTTGCTTAAGAAGAATATAGCTATTTAGCAAAGTATACAGTAACTTCAATAAGTATGATCCAAAATGGAGAAATTCAAGAACTCCACCAGATCCGCACCACTTTTACAAGTGGATAGAAGGCGTTTAATGCCCCTCATGCATTCAAAAATAAGTTTTTTAAAATTTCAATATTATGCACCGAGCAGAGTGTTGACACCTCTAAAATACGTATAGCAGCCTTGGGAAGCAAACGACTGCCCCAAGAAGAGTGCTACCACCTTGAGAAAGCAAGTCACCACATCGAGAAGCATGCATATTAAATTTTAAAAGCCTATTATACATGCTATTTTATTTCCCGATGATGGTCGTGTTGAATGTCTATATCAACCGGAGGGGACTCTACACCTTTAAATGCTTCATAATATTTATGAAATGCAAATGTTTCTCAATGTTTATAATAAATCCCCAATGATGGCCGTGTTGAACATTTATGTCAACCAGAGGGGATTGAATAGTCAAAATTTTGCAAATCTATTTTCATGACTTATGTTTTGATGATTGACAAACACTATTGATTCTCTTGGACTGCCTGTTACTTCTAACTTTTTAGGAATCGAAGATCGGATGAACAAACGAAGCCAGCTCATGATTCATAGGTTTAGGGTTGAGTCATTCTGTACTCTATTTTTTCTCTTCTTGAGTCTATTTGTAATGTTCAAAGAGACTGATGCTAAGTAACCCTACACACACACTTGAGAGACTTAGAATTTCTATTTTTACTCATATCGGCCAGGACTATATTTACATTGTCCTAGACGATCTGGCTTAAAACAGAAAATCTAAACAAGGATTCTTAATTAAGGCAGCCTTCATTAACAGATCGTCCTGGACGATACGTGTATCGGCCAGGACGATAAGCTCAAAACAGAAAGAAATTGTCGCCATAAACAATTAAGGTATTCTGTATTTTTTGGGTAATCGGCCAGGACGATCTTGTATCAGCCTTAACGATATTCACAAATTATGCCTTAATTGATCAGACAATCAAGGAAGTAATTAAGGATGATTGATACGATCATATCGTCCTGGACGATCGCAGGATCGACCAGGACGATCTAGTCAAAAACCTTGATTAACTTCTGGACGATCTGGATAGGATAGCTTGAATTCAGGGCGATGCTCTGGACGATTTTCCTCTGATTTGAACTAATCGGCCGGGACGATCGTGAGATCGTTCTGGACGATCAAGCCAATTTTAAATCGTCCAGTTTGCATTCAGGGCAATGCTATGACCGATCTTCTGAGATTTGTACTGATCGGCCAGGACGATGTCCATATCGGCCTGGACGATATTATCGGCAACTTGCAATTAATGAGCTCCTTTGAAGCTCTTCTATTTAAGAGCTATTGTTTAATATTTTGAACAATCTTTTGCTGCTACCTTGACCTAAGAAGACCTTGAGGAGAGAAAGAGAGAGAGGGAGATAGAGAGGATCTTATGAGGGGGAGCTTGTGAGGGGATTCACAAGGGTTGCTTCGAGGATCGCTCTACTTCTTCTTCGTTTAGAGTCTCTCATCCTTGGAAGGATCGGTAGACATAAGGATTCAGCATCTGATTGTGGTTCTCTGCCAGCTTCAGGAGGAAGCAAAAAGAAATAGGTTCTCTGCCTTGCCGGGGTGGAAAAAAGAGGTTCTTCGTAAAGGCTTCTTCGCCAAGCTGTGGGGGCTAAAGGAGAGTCACGATTGTAGTGCAATACTCGGAGGGCGCCTCCGGGGAGTGGATGTAGGTCGAGTTGACCGAACCACTATAAATCTCTATGTTTCTTGTTTTTTGCTTCCGCACTTTAATTTCCGTATTTATTTTTCTCGTGGTGTGATTTTGGTTTATGTGATTTTTGTTTTTTGTGAAACGAAAATTTTAAAATACCAATTCACCCCCCTCTTGGTTAGCTTGGGCCAGTTCTATAGGGCTTAACATCCCTAACGAACTTTCAAGTGGTATTAGAGCACTTTCTAGTGTCATCTGAGCACCTTCAAGTGGTTTCAGAGCGGGATTCATAAAAACTGAGTTTGAAAACTTTTTGAATTTAGATCCATGTCTAACTTTGGGAATCATAATACACCGGAAGGGTATTCCATTACCCGACCACCTTTTTTTGATAATATCCCATTTGATTTTTGAAAAACTCGCATGTCTACTTTTCTACAATCAACTGACTATCGCATGTGGATGCTTGTTAAGGATGGTTACACACCTCCAACTGG